>NC_052360.1:376375-461044 GCF_009727055.1 Benincasa hispida
GTGAACTTCGTCTTGCACCCTATGTCCCCTGCTATCTATCCGGTCTTACCCCTGAAATGGGAGTCTTATTGAGCTGGCGCTATTAAGCCAACCCTCAACTATGTAAATCTAAGGGAAATCCCGAATAAACAGGAGTTCATATTTAGCTCAGGATTAAGATCGAATTACTTAGGTCATCTAGATGAAATAGTTAGTCTTAAACAGTAAACAACGTTATAAAGTAAGAGTGACTTATTTCTTGGTTCTGATCTTATGCAAACTCATTGCATAGGACACCCCCACTCCTCATATCATAACATGTACGAATTAGGATAACATCGTATGTAGCACTTTACAACTCTTTGTAACAACTACAGGTAGGTCGCATCCAATGGTGTTACCAGAATATGGTATCTAACCTCATTCATGTACCGTAGATCATTTTGACTATTTACTCGAACCTGATCCACTCTTATGTCTCCACATAAAGTTCAAGTACTCATACAATAGTCATGGGTCTTAGTTTATTGGATTTAGACTTTCATACAATTTATGAGATCAATAACAAGTATATTGATAATAGAAAAGTTTATTATTTTACAAATTGCGAGTTTTTAGGACATAAAACTCAATGCTTGCAAGGAGAAAAATATAAGTTAAAGAAAAAATGTGACAATAGTAAGTAAATGAGTGCCTCAATTTAACAAGTTTAAAATTACAAAGCCATGAAAAGTTCTCTCTTAATTTTGTATTAGAAAGTTACTTAATTTGGCAAATTATATAGTGTGTGTTTGAGTAAGAGAGTTATAATATATTTATGTAAAAGGAGAAATTTTGTGTTAAATTATAAACATCGTCTAAAGGAATTCAAAGGAGCTCAAGAATGGAAAATCGCAAAATAAACTGTCTCAATAGCCTATAACATACGTATTGGCCATCAAATGCAACGACTTATTTCATTGTCCTACAAGTGCCTATAAATGGTCTAAAAAACAAATAACTAATAATTAATAACATATCCATTGAAAAATAGCAAAATGCATCCCAAGTAGAAACTCGAAAATTTATATTTGTGATTAACAGAAACCAAAGGGAGAAGAGTGGTTTGTAGCAACCGAAGCTCTTACTGCAAGAAAATCAAATATCAAATATAAAGAAAAGTAACAAAATGCAGCCCAAGTAAAACCCAAATAATAATCGCAAAATCACAAATCATCAAGTCCTCCCTCATCAGCCATATTTTCAACAACTTCACCTGCAAATGTTGATTCCTAATAAAAGTTAGAGTGGGTAGCATAGTTAATATTTTAAAGTTGAAGCTAAGAAGAAAGATTTTTGTCGAAAAAGAGACATTTTTCCTTCAACCATGATATTCTAGGTATCTTCTTCTCTGAGATCTGGACAGCATATCTAACAAAAAAGGCTTACAAGAATCTCAAAGAAAGATAATGAAGATTTGAGAAATATCGAAATAGATTTGAAAAATACCTAGACCAACTTGAAATCGATGAGGAAAAATGGTGGATTGTGATTTTGGAGACAACGAAGAGTCTTGCTTGTTGGATCGTGACAGACAGTGAGTACACAATCAATCGAACGCCCAAATCGATTTCTCACGAACTGCAATCAAATGAACAAATTGTAGCCCATTAGAATCCTTTTTACCAATTCCATGGTTGCATCAACATAGTGAGTACACAATCAATCCTTCTCAATCTCAACTCATCCATCATACCATTCTGTGAGCTATTACTCCATTGGTAGTAACAATTAAGAAGTGGAAAACATTTTTTCCTTGTAACTTGAAAATGAGATGATGGAGCTAGGGCAATAGATGGAGATGATGAAGCAGAAGGTGAGAGAGAAGCAATAGATGGAGAGAGAACGAAAATGAAGACTAAAAAAGAATGAAGGCTGAGAGGAAAACATAAAAAAGCGTAATTCTTTTATTGGGAGAAGACTATGAGCGCTTCCAATTTTTAGAGTTCTTGCTTTTTTTCTTTTCATAAAATTTTTTTAAAAAATATTATGCTTAGATGCAATTAAAAGGTATATTTGTTGTAGTGTACTTATGTATGATGATATTCCTACGGGTTCAATACCTATGTATGATTGTGTGTAAACCCTGAACTCTAATTTTCCTACTTGAGTATGTTAACTACTGAGACCAGTATAGTGAGTAGGTTAATGTGAGAATTAATGTTTAATTGTAGGGAAAAGGGTGAGGTGTTAGAAGAAATATTTAAGCTTCAAAGCTTGACTTTCGGGTGAAGCTAGAAAATTGGCTAAGTATTTGCCCATGCGTTGACCTTGTGCTAGGCATTGGAGTTGAGCCAAGGGCGTTGGCCTTACCTATTTGAGAGGTTAGTTGGGCTCTTAAGGAAGCCAAGTGTGGGTGAGAGAAGAGAAGTCATGTGTTGGTTGTGACGCTAAAGAGGAGCGTGTTGAGAGCAAGCAACCTTATGCGTGGACAAGGCATGCGTTAGCCAAGTCTTGAGAAGTTAGAATGCATGCGGCAACATTAGAGTGTGCTCGAGCCTGGGCATTGGGCGTTGGAGCATTGCGTGTGGACGATCGTGTAGCTACTTGCGGCGCAAAACGATGAGCTATGCGATGAGCTAAGCAATGCGTTAGGCGAATGAGATATACAAGTGGATCATGCCTTAAGTAATAACCTAAAAGGTCTGTAGTATACAGATTAAGGAGGGATACCTTATCCTGGTGACACTACAGATACGACCCGCTTTGTAGAGATTTACAAGTGTTGTGAACTACTACAGATGATCTGATCCTGACCATTCATATGGAGACATGCGAGCAGGGGTGTCCTATACAAAGTGTCTGTATAAGACCAGACCACGAGATGATTAGTCTTTTTATATAATGCCATTGATACTTGAGACTTACATCTCACTTAAATGACCATAGGTGACATGACCTTAATCCTGAGTATTTTGGGAACTTCTGTCTTTGTGGGCAGTCCTTTGATTAGTATGGATGAGAGTTGCAAGATTGCCAACTCAACAAGCCTACCTTTTTGGGGATTTGTCTAATTGAGGAGCTAGGAACTCAGTTACACAAGACGAAATTCACTCCTTCCCCGAAGCAGGGGTAAGTAGATAGATTGCTCCCTTAAGGACTAATTTTGGGTCTTTAACATAGTGGCCACAACCTCTCTTTGGAAAAGAGAACTCAGTCATAGTAGGACTATGACTTATATTCATTAGAGGAATCAGTGGTACTTAAGAAGTTAGATGTAACAAGTTAGATGTAACTACAGGAACAAAACGGTAAATTAGCTCAGATGTACTTACGAGCGATCTATGAAAGGTTATCGCACTGTTGATTGGTTGATATGGACACAGAAATATATCTGTAGTAAGGAGAGTGCAGTTATCGATCTTTAGTGGAGTGTCTGATAGTTAACGGATGGTGGATCCCATGACTAAAGAGTTTAATCAGTTATTCACGTATCATTGGAGCTTCAAGCTACATGTTCATAAGGTCCCCTTGGTAGCTCAAAAGAATCAAGTTGAGAATCAGTTGTTGGGGTTGATTTGAAATGTTCAAATTGACAAGAGGAAATTCAATTATATATGATATAATTGGTGTGATGTATAAGATACATCAAATGGAGGATTAATGTAAATATGATTTACATTAAGTACCATAAAATAGAAAAGAACTAAGGTTTATATATTTCATGAGATGAAATATTAAAACTATAGGTTATAAATATAATATGGTAAATTGGTTATCATATTTATATATAATAAAATTAATTATTTGATATTTATCTCTTTTTCTCTAATAACTAATTGAGTAGGAGGTTATTGGTGGTTTTATGGTAACCGTGAGATAAAAGGAAAAATGTTTTCCTAATTTTAGAGAGTTGTTACTTTCGAAAAGAACTCACGGTGAAAGCTATTAAGTGAAAGAGTTTCACTAAGCGATAGCTAATAGAGAGACTAAACGATCGTGGAGTTTGACTATACGATATTCATTCAACTGGTCATAACTAAATGATCGTTGGCTTTATCTATACAATAGACTGTGTCATCTCCCACTTGCACAATCATCTACACGATCGTTGTCCTTCAATCTCTTTTTTAAGCTAAGTTTATACAGAGCCCACAAATCCTGGATTCTCACACCGAGAATACCAAGGTAACCAATATGGTGGTTTCCTTACTCAACTCGATTGATTTTGAGGATTTGTTGGTCATTCTTTGGACTCATGATTGCTGTGTTCGTTATGTTCGTGTTGTGCACCAGTCGTTGTGTTCGAGGGTTGTGTTGCTGTGCTTGGATGCATTGGATTGATCGAGAGAGTTTGAAGAATGGTTCTTCAAAGGTATACATACTCTATCCTTTAATTATATCTTAAAGCATGTTGTAATTTCTTGTTGTGCATGACCTATTTGTTTTCGTTTTAAGACTGTGATTGTTTATATTCAATTCGAATGGAATTTGGAACGATCCTTCCACTGCTCATGGAAATCCTTATGTCTGATTTCCTTCAATTAGTATCAGAGCTAGGTTGTTCTGATATTTCAAATTTCACTTCTGTTTCGAACTTCTTATACAATCGTGGTGGGTTTTCTGCATTGCGTTTAAGTGTTAAATGCGTTTATTGATGGATGTTGATGAATGTTTACGGGTTTAATTGCCTCTGTTTAAAGCGTTCTTTTCAATTACAAAGTGTTAATTTGTAAGGGCCTCTACGTTTTTGGGCATAATTAACAAGCAATCGAGTATGTAATTCAAAGTGTTTGAGTTTGTTGTGTCATTCGAGATGAAGTTTCGAAGCATGGAGATGCGGTTTTCATCGAGAAAGAAGACCAAAGGTTGGTCGTATCATGTAGCCTAAGGTAAACAATCGTTGGGATTTGGCTAAACGATCGTGTAGAAACGTTATGCGCGATCGTGTAATATTTACTAAACGATGGGGTAAAGTGTTTGCTCTATCACATAGTGTTGGTTACCCAATCGTGTGGACGCTAGAGGTAGACGATCGCGTAGAGCATTTGATGCTCATCATTTGATAAAAGGCGTGCGCACTAAATTATCATGTAGTTAGCAGGCCTCATCGCATAGTCACTAACTACTCGATCGCGTGGTATACGATACCTTGGTGCTTGTTCAGTGATCATTTAGACGATTGTACTTCACCGCATCGTTGTTGTTTAGATGATCGTTTACAGCTTGCATTGCAACATGCACGTTGCACGATCGCGTACCTTATGCTTCATCGCATAGTCAAAGGTACACGACCATTGTTAAATGATCGTTTAGCTCAAGAAGCATTGGTAAACGATTGAGTAAAGTGTTTACTCTTTCGTATAGGCGATCACATGGAGTTGGTACACGATCAACGATACGCGGACTTCGACCGGATGGTTCAAGACCCGGTTCGCCTGTTTGAATAGGAGACTATTTGCTATGTGTAATAGTTAGCTTTGGTTTTGAGCATTTGACGCCAATTATCCCAGTTCATCAACTTTTATTTAATGTACATGAGATATATTTTGGTTTATATGCCATAGTATATGACATATAGATTTAAAACCCACCTTAGGTTGTGCAATTATTCATGCATCATATATTATAAGTGTTATAATATAGCTTTTGACATGATGAAATTACAAGAGAGCATGCGCATGCATCATGAAATATAAGAGTTATATTTATGTATGTAGTAAGCATATTCATGCATCTTTATATTATAAGAGTTATAGTATAAGGGTGCATGGAAGCATGCTTGCTTAGTTCATTGCTTGGTTATATAAGTGTTATATAAATTAGCAATGAATGAACAATGCATGAAGCATGACACTTAGACTTGTTTGTAAAAGTTATAAATGCCTTGTATGTGTTTGCTTCATGTTGTGGATGGCTTTGGTTGTTTCTATTATAAGTTTTATAATGGAAATTAGAACTAAAATCGATAAGAAAGAGTTTCATGCGAACTTAGGTGAACTCATGTTTTAAAAGGGTTTTAAAATTGGATTTTGATAGACCTAAGTTCAAGGTTCTAATGAGATTAGCAACCTAAGTTTAATCCTTTTAAATCAGTTTAATAGGATTAAATTGATTGGCATAAAAGATTAGAATTGCATTAAATCTATCTATAAGGGACCTTTTGTCTAAGACGACTTCTGTCTATGCTGGGGTACTTAAGCTGACGGAAACGAAACACCCCTATTTAGGAACCTACCTGCAAAGGTGAATTAGATAGATTTTCTGCAAGCATGCGACAGTTGATTAAAGACTTCGTTAAAGAATTTAATGAATGATGATCAAAAGTTGTTTCAACTTTCCAAGGTAAGAGTTACTCTTGGGCAAACCTTAAAAGTCACTTAGTTAAAATCGTTAGCCGTGTTTTTTCTAAGTAACTAAATCCTAGGTTATAAAATACTCAGTGGGAGGAAGAGATATATGTCATATGTCAATGATTCCACTCACGTTTCTCCCTGAATGTTTACGCTATGAAATTCATGATTGGCCTCGTGGTGCCCTGGGAGCATCCCCCTTCGGATGGTGTTTGCATGAGTCAATATCAAGGTGGACGGAGAGAGTATTTACAGTAAGTGGGTGAAGGGTGTGTGTCAACACATTGGTTCGCACCATGAGATCATTCTTTCACTCCCTTGTGGCGCCTTGGAACCGTCCCCCTTCGAATGGGTTTTGTGCAGTTGGTCAATATCAAGGTGAACTCTAGAAATGGATAGGGTCGCTTTAGTTTTTGCCCCAGTTGGATTTTTTCCCTTCGGATTGGGTGCTTGGGGCAGAACTCTAGAGCCTAAAATGATGGGTCACACTTAGAGGAAATTGTTAAGCAAGTTAATGATTTCTTGATCAAATCAATAATGGCTAGTCGTTATAGGAGCAAGAGTTGTTCTGGTATTAATGACTGGTTAAGAATGTCTCAATTCAGAGGAGGGATAAATTGACCACCCTTCAGCAGCTTTTGTCCTAAACCATTGAAGCGTCATTGCGAAACTAGATGTCACACGGTGTTCATTTCAGTTTTGCTAAACCGTATTGGATGTTGTATGTTTTTCAAGGAGTATTTGCTAAAACCTAATGTAGGTCAATGTGTTTGTTTTTTCAACAACATGTTTGATTTTTCGTTAATTGACTCTAATATGACCGGTTTCATACAGTGGAAAGAGTCCGTTAAAACATATTTCGTGGTAAACAACCTCGAGTTTGTCATGGTTGAGAAGTGTCCTCAAGTCCGGACCTTTGAAGTTTTCGTAATGCATATAAGATGTGGATGAAGGCTAATTCATTGGCTCGACTTCATATATTGGCTAGCATACCTAATGCGTTGGCCAAAAGTGTTGAGAACATGGTCATTGCACGAGAGATCATGGACTTGTTGCAAGAATTATTTGAACGTTAGTTCTCATTTTTCAAGCACAAAGAGATGGATGACAAAACCAGTAGTGTCAGCTCCCAAGATAACCTCCAGAAAGAGACAGCAAGTGTTGCTGACACTGCTAAAGTTCATCGACGAGAAATGTTCTCTAACATGGAACTTGGAGCTTATTTAGGTTCTAATACTGATCCCATTACTCTCCAAAAGAGGAGGAAGTCTAAAGATAGTAGATGTGATTTATTGGTCTTGGAGACGTGTTTGGTAGAGAATGATGATTCTGTCTGGATCCTTGATACAGGTGCTACTAACCACGTTAGTTCTTCCTACCAGGATTTAGTTTCTGGCAAACCTTGCCACAGGGAGAGATGAATCTTCGAGTCGGTATTGGTGAGGTTGTTTCAGCTGTTGCTGTGGGCAGGTTGAAGTTATTTTTGGACAAGAAACGTTATTTGTTACTGGATAATGTTTTTGTAGTTCCTCATATCAAGAGGAACTTAATCTCGTTTTCTTGTCTCATTGAACAAGGCTATACAGTCTCCTCTTCTGAGAGTAAAATGTTTATTTTCAAAAATGGTATGGAGATTGGTTTTGGTTCAGTGGAAAATAACTTGTATGAACTAAGGTCGTTAGTCATAAAAGCCTTGCTTAATACTGAAATGTGCAGTATAGCGACAACAGCTAAAAGACTAAAGGTTTCTCCTAAGGAAAATGCCCATCTTTGGCATCTAAGGTCAGGTCACTTCAACCTCAATAGGATTGAGCAGTTGGTGAAATGTGGACTTCTAAAGAGTTTAGAAGAAAATTCCTTGTTGGTGTGTGAATCATGCCTTGAAGGCAAGATGACCAAATGACCTTTTATTGGAAAATGTTATAGAGTCGAGGAAACCTTGGAGCTTATACATTCCAACCTCTGTGGTCCAATAAGTTTTAGGGCTTGAGGTGGGTATGAATATTTCATCTCTTTCATAGATGATTATTCAAGGTACGGGTATCTCTACCTAATGCAATGTAAGTCTGAAGCCCTTGACAAGTTCAAGGAGTATAAGGCTGAAGTTGAAAACTTGTTAAGTACGAAGATAAAAACACTACGATCTGATCTTGATGGAAAGTATATAGACCTCTAATTCCATAACTATATGATAGAACATGGAATTACATCCTAACTCTCGGCCCCAGGTACACCTCAGCAAAATGGTGTATCAGAAAGGAGAAACAGAACCTTGTCAGACATGGTTCGGTCTATGATGAGTTATGCTCAATCTTCCAGACTCGTTTTGGGATTTTGCAGTGGAGACTGCATGTTACATTTGGAAAAACATTCCCTCAAAAAGCGTTTCTGAAACACTTTTTGATCTGTAGAGAGGCCGTAAAGATAGTTTATGTCACTTCAAGATTTGGAGATGTCCGACCAACGTGCTTATGGTTAACTGGAAGAAGTTGGAACCGCGTTCGAATGTTTGCCTCTTTGTAGACTATCCTAGGGAAATGAGGGGTGGATACTTCAATGATCCAAGTGAGAATAAAGTGTTTGTTTCTACAAATGCTATCTTCTTGGAAGAAGACCACAATCGGGATCATAAACCACGAAGCAAGCTTGTTTTACGTGAGACTTTTAGTGAGACTACTGAGGTTTCAACAAGAGTTGTTGAACAGACTGATAGATTAACAAGAGTTGTTGATGTCGGTACATCTAGTCAACTATCTCAAGAGTTAAGACTGCCTTGACGTAATGGGAGGGTTATAAACCCACCATAATGCTACATGGGTTTAACTGAAGCCCAGAACATCATTTCTGATGATGGGGTCGAGGATCCATTGTCTCATAAGCAAGCAATGGAGGATGTTGACAAAGATGAGTGGATTAAAGCCATGAACCAAGAAATGGAGTCTTTGTACTTCAATAATGTCTGGGAACTTGTGGATCAGCCTAATGGGGTAAAACCTATAGGATATAAGTGGATCTATAATCGAAACAAGGTTTAGATAAAAAGGTGCAAACCTTTAAGGCTAGACTCGTGGCAAAAGATTATACCAAAGTCGAGGGAGTGGACTATGAGGAAACTTTCTCACTTGTTGTCATGTTGAAGTCTTCCAGGATACTTCTGTCCATAGCCACATTTTATGATTATGAGATATGGAAAATGGACGTCAAGACTGCCTTTCTTAATGGTAATCTTGAAAAGACCATCTACATGCCTCAATAAGAGGGGTTCATCATTCCAGATCAAGAGCAAAGAATTTGTAAGCTTAATAGGTCCATTTATGGGCTAAAACAAGCGTCTAGATCGTGGAACATTAGATTTGACAGTGCGGTCAAATCGTTCGGCTTTGATCAGAACGTTGATGAGCCTTGTGCTTACAAGAAGATCATCAATAGCTCGGTAGCTTTCCTGGTACTGTATGTGGATGATATTCTACTCATTGAAAATGTTGTAGGCTTTCTGACTGACATAAAGAAGTGGCTAGCCGCTCAATTCTAAATGAAAGATTTCATAGAGGCGCAGTATGTTCTGGGGATCTAGATCATTCGGGATCGTAAGAACAAGAGGTTGGCCTTGTCTTAGGCATCATACATTGATCAAATGTTGATCAGGTCGAAGGTGCAAGATTCCAAGATGGGTTTATTACCCTTCAACCATGGAATCGTTTTGTCTAAGGATCAATGTCCTAAGACACCTCAAGAGGTTAAGGAAATGAGACGGATTCCCTATGCTTCAGCTGTTGGAAGCTTAATGTATGCAATGTTATGTACCAGACCTGAAATTTGCTATGTAGTAGGGATTGTCAGTTGTTATCAGTCTAATCCAGGATTAGATCACTGAACAGCGATCAAAATGATCCTCAAGTATCTTCAGAGAATGAGGGACTACGTGCTCGTGTATGGAGATAAGGATTTGATCCTTACAGGATACACTGACTCTGACTTTCAGATTGATAGAGATTCTAAAAAATCGACATCAGGGTCAGTGTTCACTCTAAATGGATGGGCTATAATGTGGCGAAGCACTAAGCAAGGATGCATCACAGACTCCACTATGAAAGCCAAATATGTAGTCACTTATGAAGCTGCTAAGGAGGCTGTTTGGCTGAGGAATTCCTTACAAATTTGGAAGTTGTTCCAAATATGTCTTTGTCGATCACTCTTTATTGTGATAACAGCGGGGTTGTGGCAAATTCAAAGGAATTTCAGAGTCATCGTAGAGGCAACATATAGAACGGTTGATCGGGGAGATTGTGCATCACGATGATGTGATAGTCATGAAGATCGCATCGGAGCACAATGTGACTAATCCATTTACAAAGGCTCTCATGGCTAAAGTGTTTGAAGGTCATCTGGAGAGTCTGGGTCTACGGGACATGCGGCATCTTGTTTAGGGCAAGTGAGAGATGATATTGGGGTATAGAGTATGCCCTAGTTTATTGTATATTGTACTTGTTTTTTCATGTATTGTACATTAGTCTTTCGAGGCATTAGGACAAGTGGGAGATTGTTGGGAATGGTATCATAATTCTCCTGGAATCTCGTAGTTTGTAAACTTTGTACACATCATTATGAATAAAATAAGAGTTATTTTATTTTGCATTTGCTCATATTCAATATGTTGGGTTTTATGTCCTAAAAAACTCGCAGTTTGTAAAATAATAAACATTTTCTATTATCAATATACTTGTTATTGATCTCATAATTTGTATGAAATTCTAAATACAATAAACTAAGACCCATGACTATTGTATGAGTACTTGAACTTTATGTGGAGACATAAGAGTGGATTGGGTTCGAGTAAATAGTTAAAATGATCTATGGTACATGAATGAGGTTGGGTACCTTATTCTGGTAATAACATTGGATGTGACCTACTCTGTAGTTGTTACAAAGAGTTGTAAATTGCTACATACGATGTGATTCTAATTCGTACATGTTATGACATGAGGAGTTGGGGCATCCTATGCAATGAGTTTGAATAAGATCAGGACCAAGAAATAAGTCACTCTTACTTTATAACACTGTTTACTGTTTAAGACTGACTATTTCACCTAGATGACCTAGGTAACTTGATCTTAATCCTGAGCTAACTATGAACTCCTGTTTATTCGGAATTGTCCTTAGATTTGCATACTTGAGGGTTGGCTCAATAGCGCCGGCTCAATAAAACTCCCATTTCAAGGGTAAGACCGGATAGATAGTTGGGGACATAGGGTGCAAGACGGAGTTCACGCCTACCCGATTTAGGGATAGGAGAAAGGTTGTTCTCTCAAGTATTGAATCCAAGTTTTGAACAAGAGGCCCCACCCTTTCACTGGGCTGAGAGAGTTTGGTTTAGTGATTGGATCACAAACCAGTTTTTCATTAGAGGATCAGTAGGGACTTGAGGAATAAGATGTAATCTTGAGGTAAAATAGATATTTGACCCAACCGTTATTACGAATAACCTGTGAAGGGTCGACTTGCTGATTATGGTTAAATTATGTGGATATAATATATCTACAATGAGGGGAGTGCAACTATGGTCTTTAGTGGAGTGACCCATTAGTGAATGAATGGAGATTGATTTGGTCTAATGAGTTTTGCCAATTAATCTCGAATTGTTGGAGTCCATGATCTGTAGGTCCGCGAGATCCCCCTACTAGCTCGTAAGGGACTAGCTCTAGAATAGCGTGATAAGTTAATTTAAAACCTTCAAATTATAATTAAGGAAATTAGTAATTATATGAGATATAATTACATGTTTAATTTTAGAATTAAACAGAATAGGAGAATTTATATATTTAAATATGATTTAAATATATAAAGATGGATATGTGTTAAAATTAATTTAATATTTGATATTAGATTAATTAAGTTTTATTTAATAATTAATTTATGAAATTAATTTTATTTTTTATTTTTTAAAATCAAAATAGATTTTATAAAATCAAATTTTGATTTTATGATAAAATTGGAAAAAGTAAAAAAACAAAACACTAAAATGGAAAAAAGAATTTTCCATTATCCATCTTTGAAGTAGCTCACACATAATGCATCTTCTTGGCTTTGTCTTCTCCAAGCATGAGCAGCAACTCATGCAACTCACTTCTTTGCATGTTGATTTACAATATAGTGAAGAGATTGGAGTAAAAAACGATGATGCAATCTACAGAAATTTTGAGACAAAATTTTGTTTGAAGAAAGAGTTCTTCAACTGGTTTTCTACAGTGAGCATATCTTCTTCATCCCTTGATTCAAGCTTGTTTTGAGTCACACAACTCAATCTAGAGCACCAAGAGAATAGTAGAAAAGATCTTGAGGTGGTCTGCAACAAGATTTGGAGAAGATAACAGCTGGAGAAGGAGCTTTGAAGAAGTTCTACAAGAGGTATGTCTTGAAACTCACTTGTTTTTCTGCAAGAGCATGCTTTATATTTTGCCAAAACTAGTGAATTTGAATGCTTAAATGATCCTTGTGCTTTCGCTGTTGCTAATTCAATCCTACATAAGAAACAAAGATTCGTGATTATTGTATGTAAACTTAAGCATGTATATGAGATATACAAGTAAATCATGCCTTAAGTAATAAACTAAAAGGTTGTAGTATACAGATTAAGGAGGGATACCTTATTCTGGTGATACTACGAATACGACCCGCTTTTTAGAGACTTGCAAGTGTTGTGAACTACTATAGATGGTCTAATCCTGACCATTCATGTAGAGACATGAGATCGAAGGTATCCTGTACAAAGAGTTTGTATAAGACCAGACCACAAGATGATTATTCTCTTTATAAATGTCGTTGATACTTGAGACTTACATCTCACTTAAACGACCATAGGTGACATGACCTTAATCTTGAGTGTTTTGGAAACTCCTGCCTTTGAGAGCAGTCCTTTGATTAGTATGGGTGAGAGTGACTAGATTGTCAACTCAACAAGCCTACCTTTTTGGGGATTTGTCTGATTAGGGAGTTGGGAACTCAGTTACACAAGACGAAATTCACTCCTTCCCCAAAGCAGGGGTAAATAGATAGATTGCTCTCTTAAGGGCTGATTCCGTGTCTTGAACATAGTGGCCACAACCTCTCTTTAGAAGAGAGGACTCAGTCATAGTAGGACTATAACTTATGTTCATTAGAGGAATTAGTGGTACTTAAGGAGTTAGATGTAACTATAGGGGAAAACGATAAATTGGCCCAGTTGTACTTACGAGCGATCTGTGAAGGGTTATCAGACTGTTGATTGGTTGATATAGACACAGAAATATATCTGTAGTAAAGAGAGTGTAGCTGTCAGTCTTTAGTGGAGTGCCCGACAGTTAACGGATGGTGGATCCCGTGACATCAAGTTGAGAATAAGTTTTTGAGGTTGATTTGAAATATTCAAATTGACAAGAGAAAATTCAATTATATATGATATAATTGGTGTGATGTATGAGATACATCAAGTGGAGGATTAATGTAAATATGATTTACATTAAGTACCATAAAATGGAAATGAACTATGGTTATATGTTTCATGAGATGAAATAATAAAACTATAGGTTATAAATATAATATGGTAAGTTGGTTATCATATTTATTTATAATAATATTAATTATTTGATAGTTATCTCTTTTCTTTAATAACCAATTGAGTGGGAGGTTATTGGTGGTTTTATGGTAACCGTGAGATAAAAGGAAAAATATTTTCCTAATTTTAGAGAGTTGCTACTTTTGGAATGAACTCACGGAGAAAGCTATCAAGTGAAAGAGTTTCACTAAGTGATAGCTAATAGAGAGACTAAATGATCGTGGAGTTTGACTATACGATAGTCATTCAGCTGGTTGTAGCTAAACGATCGCATGGCTTTATCTATACTATAGGCTACCATTTACTACAAGATTGAGCGTATCATCTATATGATAGATTGTGTCATCTCCCACTTGCTCAATCGTCTATACGATCGTTGTCCTCTAATCTCTTCCTCAAGCCAAGTTCATACAGAGCCCACAACTTCTGGATTCTCACACCGAGAATACCAAGGTAACCATTGTGGTGGTGTCCTCACTCAACTCGATTGATTTTGAGGACCTGTTGGCCATTCGTTGGGTTCATGATCGTTGTGTTCGTGTTGTGCACTAGTCGTTGAATTGAGGGTTGTGTTATTGTGCTTAGACACATTGGATTGATCGAGAGAGTTTGAAGAATGGTTCTTCAAAGGTACGCATACTCTATCCCTTGATTATATCTTAAAGCATGCTGTAATTTCTTGTTGTTCATGACCTATTTCCTTCATCTTTGTCACCCATCCCTTTTTTCTCAAAAAGTGAGAACTGACGTTCAAACAATTCTTGCAACGAGACCATGATCTGATGTGCAATGACCATGTTCTCAACCCTTTTGGCCAATGCATCAGGTATGCTAGCCAAAATGTGAAGTCGGGCCAACGAGTTAGCCTTCATCCACACCTCATATGCATTACGAACATTTTGCGGTGCATCAAGGGTCGGGACTTGGGGACACTCTTCAACCATGACAAACTTGAGTTCGTTTACCACCAAATATATTTTAAGAGACTCTTTCCAATGTATATAATCGGTCAAATTAAAAGAGGCAACTAACGGAAAATCATTCATGTTGCTGAAAAACAAACACACTGTTATACATTAGATTTTAGATAATACTCGTTGAAAAACAACATCCAATACGGTTTAGCAAAAATTAAATGAACCCCGTGTGACATCTAGTTTCGCAATGATGATTCAGTGGTTTAGGACAAAAGCCACCGAAGGGTAGTCAAGTTATCCCTCCTCTGAATTGAGACACTCTCAACCAATCATTAATACCAAAACAACTCTTGCTCCTATAACGACTAGCCATCATTTATTTGGTCAAGAAATCATGAACTTGCTTAACAATTTCCAGTAAGTGTGACCCTTCATTTTAGATCCTAAAGTTCCGCCACAAACAGCAAATCTGAAGGGAAATTTTTTTATTGGGGCAAAAACTAAAGTGACTTTATCCATTTCTGGAGTTCACCTTGATATTGACCATCCGCACAAAACCATTCAAAGGGGGACGCTCCCAGGGTGCCAAGAGGAAGTGCAAGAAGATCTCACGGTGCAAACCAATGAAGGAGACCGCAGGACATGTTGACACACATTCTTCACCCACTTACTATAAACACTCTCTCCATCCCTTGATATTGAATCATGCAAATACCATCCGAATGGGGATGCTCCCAAGGCACCACGAGGCCAAACATGAATCTCACGACATGAACATTTAGGGAGAAACGTGAGTGGAATTGACATATCATATATATCTTTTCCACTCACTGAGTATTTTATAACCTAGGGTTTAGTTTACTTAGAAAAAACACGGTTAACAATTTTAACTAAGTGACTTTTTAGGTTTGCCCAAAAGTAACTCTTACTTTGGAAAGTTGAACAACTTTTGATCATCATTCATTAAACTCTTTAACGAAGTCTTTGACCAACTGTTGCATGCTTGTAGCAAATCTATCTAATTCACCTTTCCAGGTAGGTTCCCAGATAGGGGTGTTCCATTTCCGTCAGCTTAAATACCCCAGCCTAAACAGAGCTCGACTTAGACAAAAGGTCCCTTATAGATAGATTTAATACAAATTTAATCTTTTATGGAAATCAATTTAATCCTATTAAACCGATTCAAAAGATCAAACTTAGGTATCTAATCTCATTAGAACCAGGAACTTAGGTCTATCTCAATCCAATTTTAAAACCCTTATAAAACATAAGTTCACATAAGTTTGCATGCAACTCTTTCTTATTGATTTTAGTTCTAATTTCCATTATAACGCTTATAACAGGAAACAACTAAAACCAACACAATGTGAAGCTACACATACAAGGCATTCATAACTTTTATAAATAAGCCTAAATGTCATGCTCCATACATTGTTCATTCATTGCTACTTTTATACAACATTTATATGACAAAGCAATGAACCAAGCATACATGCGCTCATACACCCTTATACTATAACTCTTATAATATAAAGATGATGCATGAGTATGCTTAATGCATGCATAAATATACTCTTATATTTCATCATGCACGCACATGCTTTCTTGTAATTTCATCATGCCAAAAACTATATTATAATACTTATAATATATGATGCATAAATAAAATGCATAACCTAAGGTGGGTTTTAAGTCTATATGTCATACATTATGGCATATAAATAAACATACATCTCATGTATATTAAATAAAAGTTGATGAACCGGGATAATTAGTCTCAAATCCTCAAAAAAAATAATAATAAAATTAACTATTACAAATAGCAATGAGTCTCCGATTTAAACAAGTGAATCGGGTCTTGAACCGTCCGGGCGAAGAAATGCGTCTCCTTGATCGTGTACTAAATCCTTGTGATCGCCTACACGATAGAGTAAACTGTTTACTCGATCGTTTAGCAACACTGTATGAGCATAAACGATCGTTTAGCAACAATCGTGTACCTTTGACTATGCGATGAAGCATGAAGGCACGTGATCGTGCACCGCGCATCATACAACGAAGCCTTAAACGATCAACTAAACGACAACGATGTGGTGAAGCATAATCGTTTAAACGATTGCTGAGCAAGCGTAAGGTATCGTATACCGTGTGATCGTGTAGTTAGTGACAATACGATGAGGCATGATGAACTACACGATCGTTTAGTGTGCGCACCTTTTATTAAACGATGAGCATCAAATACTTTATGCGATCGTTTACTCCAAGCGTCCATGCGATCAAGCAACCAACGCTATGCGAAAGAGTAAACGCTTTACCCTATCTAAACGATCGCTTAGTAAATACTACATGACTGGGTAGAACTTTTCTACACGATCGTTTAGCCAAATCTCAACGATCGTTTACCTTGGGCTACACGATACGACCAACCTTCGGTCTTCTTCCTCAATGAGAACTGCATCTCCATGCTTCAAAACTTCATCATGAACGACTCAACAACTTCAAACACTTTGAATACATACTCGATTGCTTGTTAATTATGCCCAAAAATGCAGGTGCCCTTACAAATTAACACTTTGTAAACTTTAAGAAAGCTTTAAACAGAGGCAATCATCCCATAAACATTCATCAACACATCCACAAACGCATTTAACTCTTAAACGCAATGCAGAAAACTTAAAACTCACTGTAAAAGAAGTTCAATACAACAATGGTATTTAGAATATCAGAACAACTTAGCTCTGATACCAATTAAAGGAAATCAAACACGAGGATTTCCATGAGTAGCATAAGGGATCGTTCCAAATTCCATTCAGATTGAACATAAATAATTACATTCTAAAATGAAAACTAACAAATCATGCATAATTAGAAATTACAGAATGCTACACGATAAATCAAGGGATAGAGTATGCGTACTTTTGAAGAACCATTCTTCAAGAATCCCTCGATCAGTCACCAATGTGTCCAAAAGCAACACATGAACGCAACAAACAGAATAACATGAAAAACCAATAGCTCCTCGAACCCAATCGAGTTCCACTCGATTCACAAACTGAGTAAAGACACTACCACAAGTGTTACCTTGGTATTCTCAGTGTGACAATTCAGGAGTTGTGGGTTCTGTATGATCTTGGCTTTGAGGAATGGAGGAGGTCTACGGTCGAGTAGACGATCGAGTAAGTGGGAGATAAGAAGTTGTCTATCGCATAGACGATATACTTGATCGTTTAGAAAACACAAGCCTATCGCATAGACTTTGCTACTCGATCGTGTAGCAACGATCAGCTGAATGACTATCGTATAGTCAACTCTACACGATCGTTTAGTCTCTGTCAATACTATCACTTCGTAAAACTCTTTTACTTGATAACTTTTTCCGTGAGTACTTTCCGAATGAAGCAACTTCTAAATTTAGGAAAACAATTTTCCTTTTATCTCACGGTTAACATAAAATTTCCGATAACCTTTCACTCACTCGGTTATTAGAGAAAAAGAAATAAATATCATATAAATTAATATATTATAAATAAATATGATAACCAACTTATCATATTATATTTATAACCTATAGTTTTAATATTTCTTCTCATGAAACATATAAACCATAGTTTTTTTTTTCTATTTTATGGTACTTAATGTAAATCATATTTACATTAATTCCTCCAATTAATGTATTGATAACGGACAGAAATGCACGTTATTACAAAGCAAAGATATAAAACAATGTGGGAATGCAACGGTAAAAATATGCAAAATCGTGTCCAAAAGCATTAAGTTGAGAATATTGCGATCGCATGCGCCCATCACATTAAAGCAGCTAATTTACTTATTTTGTGTAGGAAAATGCGTTGGCACAAAGCAAATTGCGATCCAAGGAATTCGACGCCAGAGCGCATTAGAAGATTACGACCATAAAGGTTGATCGTATACGCTCGCAAAGATCTGCTCAAGAAGGTGGCCACATAAAGACGACGCATCAAGGTGAAAGNGCATGCGCCCATCACATTAAAGCAGCTAATTTACTTATTTTGTGTAGGAAAATGCGTTGGCACAAAGCAAATTGCGATCCAAGGAATTTGGCGCCCGAGCGCATTAGAAGATTGCGACCGCAAAGCCATGCGATCGTATGCGCTCGCGAAGATTTGCTCAAGAAGGTGGCCGTATAAAGAATGCGCATCAAGGTGAAAGCATAATAAATCATGATGGGATGGAAAGTTGATGACGGTCCAATCTGAATTTAGTTGACAAGTCGTTAATGACACACTGTAGCAAGTACATTCTACTTTTCGGTGACCATTAATCGGCGCATCAGACAGAAGAATTTATGACCACCCATCATTGCAATCATTTGAGAGAAAAGCTTTTTCACCTTGAACTCTATAAATACCGAAGGCCATCAAAGTTAAAGGAGTTCTAATTCTACTCTGTCACCATATACATAAAAGTTAGAATGTACAATTAGTTAGCCGTTAGTCTATAGTGTTCATATACTTGGAGGCGGAGGCGAGCGGAGAGAAGAAGATTCCGAGAGATCACTCTTGAAGAGCTCGAAAGACTACTGGGAGGCGCTATAAACGGAGAGAGGGCCGACACTTGCGAAAGCAAGAATATTATTTTAGGCAAAGTGGAGTAAAACACAGTATAAAAGCCTCGGGAAGCAAGACATTGCTATCGGGCTTCCTATCCCTACTTTCCATTGTTGTTTTGTATTCTGACTTTAGTTATAAAATGGAATTTGCATTTCAACATCTATTCAATCTCTTCACAATTTGCATGAGTAGTTAAATTTCTGAATGGATTGAGAAGCACTTAGCTAGCACGACCTAAGATCTTCATTTTATGCGATCATCTTGTCTTATGTATGCGTCCTCCACCCTTTAGAGATACTTGAGAGAGTAGTCTAAAGAAAGAACCTAGACTTGAGAAAGTCAGGTTAGAATCTAGGTTTGAGAAAGTCAAATTAGAACCGCATAAGCAAGAGATAAAGACTTAGAGATAAGTTCTGTTTGCTATTATGCATCGCATGCACCCTAAAAATAGGATATGATAGTATGCGGTCACCTTGTGTATGTGTGTATTATTCATCATCGCGTAGACAAAAAATAGAGGCTTAAACATAAGTTCTATCGATATTATCGTATACATAGCATGCATCCTAGAATTAGGAGCTATGGCATTTGCATTGAGAGATGACCTACTGTTGTGTGTGTGTAGCATGATCGCATAACTTGAACGCAATCTTAGGAAGTGTTAGCTAAATCACGTCTCAACCCATTCCCCGCATACTCATTGTAACTTTCACTATCATCAACTTTTTACTCAATTCCGCCGCATAGGATTTATACTTTAAACAACATACCAATCAATTTATTGTTTTTGTCACCACAAAGGAATCAAAATTTACCATTGCATAAGTAACTCAGTAGTCCCTGTGTTTGACCCTGGACTTATCAGGCAACCTAGTAGGATTTATACTTGGATTTCACTAGGAAAACTTAACGTGCAACGCATACACCACCATCACATTATATACCATTATTTCATCATATTCACAACGCATCATGTATCTCATACATCATACCAATTATATCATATATAATTGAATTTCCTCTTGTTAATTTGAACACTTCAAACTAACCTAAAATCTGATTCTCAACTTGAACCCGTTGAGCTACCAAGGGGACCTTATGAACCTATAGCTTGAAGTTCCAACTGTACGTGAATAACTGACTAAACTCTTTAGTCATGAGATCCACCATCTGTTAACTGCTGGGCACTCCATTAAAGACCGACAACTGCACTTTTCTCACTACAGATATATTTTTGTGTCCGTATTAACCAATCAACAGTGCGATAACCCTTCACAAATCACTCGTAAGTACAACTGGACCAATTTACCATTTTGCCCCTGTAGTTATATCTAACTCCTTAAGTACCACTGATTTCTCTAATGAACAATAAGTCATAGTCCTACTATGACTAAGTCCTCTCTTCCAAAGAAAATGTGTGGTCACTATGTTCAAGACCCGGAATTAGCCCTTAGAGGAGCGATTTATGTACTTACTCCTATTTTATGGAAGGAGTGAATTCCATCTTGTGTAACTGAGTTCTCAGCTCCCCAATCAAACAAATCCCCAAAAAGGTAGGCTTGTTGAGTTGGCATTCTGGCCACTCTCACCCATACTAAGCAAAGGACCGCTCTCATAGGCAGGAATTTCCAAAACACTTGGGATTAAGGTCATGTCACCTATGGTTGTTTTAGTGAGATGTAAGTCTCAATTATCAACAGCGTTATATAAAGAGACTAATCATCTCGTGGTCCGATCTTATACAAACTCTTTGTATAGAACACCCCCGTTCGCATGTCTCTACATGAATGGTCATGATCAGACCATTTGTAGCACATTACAACACTTGTAACTATCTACAAAGTGGGTTGTATCTATAGTGTCACCAGGATAAGGTATTCCTTATTTATCCGTATACTATAGACCATTTAGGTTATTACTTAAGGCATGATCTACTTGTATGTCTCATATACATGCTTAAGTTTTCGTAAAATAACCACTGATCTTAGTTTATTGGATATGAGTAAATGCAAATAAAATAACACTTATTTTATTAATAACAACGTGTACAAACTGTTTACAAACTACGGGACTCCGGAAGAATTAGGACGCCAATCCCAACATATTAATCACATACAAGTTTGTTCATACAATGTTTACAAACTATAAGATCCTACGAGATTTAGAGCATCAACCCCAACACATTTAACATCTAATTTAGTAATGATGCTTCAATGATTTAGGACAAAAGCCACCGAAAGATGGTTAGTCATCCCTTCACTGAATTGAGACACTCTCAACCAATCATTACACCAAAATAACTTTTATTCCTATAATAATTAGTCACTAATAATTTGGCCAAGAAATCATTAAATTGCTTAACAATTTTCTATAAGTGTGACCCTCCATTTTAGACTTTAGAGTTTCGCCCCAATGATCCAACCAAGGATAAAAATTGATTGGGGCAAAAACTGATGCGATCTAATCTATATTTGGAGTTCGCCCTGATATTGACCTAATGCACAAATCATTCGAGGGGGGACACTCCTAGGGTGCCTCGAGACCGTGCAAGAAGATCCCACGATGTAAACCAATGAAGGAGACTGTAGGACATGTTGACACACATCCCTCTCCCACTTACTATAAATACTCTCTCCATTCACTTTGCTATTGACCCGTGCAAACACCATCCGAAAGGGAACGCTTCCGCCAAGCATGAGCCTCATGGTGTGAACTTTAAGGGAAAACGTGAGTGGAAAATTGACGTATCATATACATATTTTTCCTCCCACTGAGTATTTTAAAACCTAGAGTTTAATACTTAGAAAAAATAACTAACAATTTTACTAAGTGATTGTTAATTGGCTCAATATAACTCTTATATTGGATAGTTTAACAATGATGATTCTTATTTATTAAACACTTTAATAAACCTTAATCATTAATTGCATGCTTATCATATAATTAATAATTGAATTACCAAAACTTGTATCACTTATTTAAGTGCAAATTCAAATTCAAAAGTTATTTTCTAAAAAATAAAATTCAAACCAGATGAAATAGAAAATTTTAAAGTTAAATTTGATATATAATGTCAACTTAGAGCAAGGTTTTTAATATTGATGTTAACGAAAAAATCGAGGTCCTAACTTTATGGAATATCGATGAAATGTCAATTTCGATGGATATTTCTAGAAAAATTATAAAAACAAAAATAAATAAATTTAAATTAAAAATTAAAAATTTTATGATTTTTAAGCAAGTTAACATGTCTGTTATTTATATTATATTTATATTAATGACATTTGTTGCTTATTTTTTTATGTTTCGTTGATTTTTTCTATGATATAATTAAAAATTCGATTTACCCCTCATGTAGATATTGAACCCATTGAAACATGAAAATATCGATAGAAATTACAACATGTGGATGGAAATTTAATAATATGCATAGAAGTAAGGATGTACACGGGTTAGGTTGGGTTGGGATAGTTTTTTAGACCAACCCAAAATTTTAGGTTGGTCGGATTGGCTACACAAGTGACTCGAACAAGGTCTCCAACTCAACCCAATCCAAGCTTAAAATTTGGATTTGGTTAAGTTGGGTTGTCGAGTTATACAAAATTAGAGAAATTAACTCTTTTTTTTAAGAAAAAAATATGAGAAAGACAATGAAATGAATTTAGTGATTGAACTTAGCTCAATGCTGAAATCGACACCGGATGACTAGAGATTGAGGGAGAAGAAGGAAATGACGGTGAGAGAAAAAAAGGAGCAAATCACGATAGTGAGAAGAGACGAACCCAATAAAAACGAAGGACAAACTAAGGATAGGGGCGATGAAATTTTTTTATGAACAAACTACATAAAGAAATTAGATGAGGAAAAGGGACTAAGGTGAGATGAAGAGGAATAGGGACGGAGATTAAAGGAGAAGGAGTGAGGCATTAATTGTTGTGCAACGTGAAAAGAAAACCCTAATTGAAATTTTTATATATAATAATAATAATAATAATTTGGATTCGGTCAACTTAAAATTTAAAAAATGCAATCCAAGTCCCAAACCAACTCGAAAAAAACATTAAAAAAAAAAATTAATCCAATCCAACCCAATATAATTTATCCCTCACTTACGTTATATATATATATATATATAATATTCTCTTTCCCCACCTATATATCCCCCCATACTTCAAGGTTATTTCTTCTTCCTCCCTTTCTTTTTTCCTTCCGACGTTGTGAGTTATAGGTGGGAGATGGATGGCATAGGGTGATCCAGCGACGAGGCGAGCATGGGACGATAAGAACTACAATGACAGACTCGAAGCAGATGAATGGCAATGACAGATTCGGAGCAAATGAACGGCAACTGCGGACTTGGAGCAAATGAACAACGACGGTGGATTAGAGTAAATAGGCGGTGACGGCGGACTCGAAGCAGACGAACAGTGGGCTCGATTCAACTTTTAGTTTTACTTTTTCCTATTTTTTATATATACTATGATATATATGTATTTTTTTAACTTATGTAGGAAATTTGATATATACTGTGATATATGTATTCGTTTATTTGATATAAACAAAAGTGTTTTTTTTTTTAATTTATGCTTCATGTATTATGATATATGTATTGTGGTGTAAATGAAATTTATGAAAATTTATATACTGTGGTATATTTCATATATTGGTTTATACTATGATTTATGTCAAACATTGAGTCAATCTCTAATTTACAAACTGTAGTTTATTTCATATATTGGTTAGAATATTTTCAAACACCTAACAAAATATTCTAAGCTATATCTAAAATAACCATGAATCCATAAAAAATGTTCTAAGGTATATTTAAAATAATCAATAATCCATAAAAAAACAAAAAAAAAAAAAGCCAATAAAATTATACGTGAAAACCAACGTAAATAGAAAATAAAACTTCATTAAATGCATTTTTTTCCAAATTGGAAAATGGAAAAAGAATTATACTAAATTTATTTTCTCTCCCCAATTGATAAATGAGAAAAATTATATTAAATAAATTTTCTCTCTTTATAATAAATATATTTTCTCTCTTTATCATTAGAGCAGCTTCGAAAATAGGAAAAAAATCAGATAGAAGTAAATGAAAAGAGGTATAATTGTTCAAAATTAACCCTAACAGTCATCTTTTAAAAGAATTCAAATTTTAAAATATTTTTAAAATATTGGATTTTGCCTAAACCGAGGCGTTTGGATTGGGTGAATTAGAATGAAAATAAGAGTGGGAATGGACAAGGGATACCCTGTCTCTTATACACATCTAGATGTGTATAAGAGACAGTATATATCTATTCTTATTTTTCAATAAACGGTTAAAAATCGAAGCAATAAAACCATCAATCAATCAATTAATTAATTAATTAATTATATTTATAGTTAGTTAATAATCATTATGATTAATATAATATGAATTAATTTTTTTATAATTATAATTAATTTATCATTAATTAATTAAAATTCATTGGTTGTTTCATTAATTAATACATCACAATTATATAAATTCATCAAATCAGTCCTATCAAATTATTTAATCAAGTAGCTTTAATTGTACATTTTTCATTTTACAAATACTTGTAATTAATATTATTATTTGATTGTTAAATAATTAATTTTTTCAAAACTTTGAATTAAATTTATTGTTTATCAATAAATCTATTAAAATTGTAGAGACTTTTCATGATTAATTTTACAAATTAAATACCAAAAAAATTATTCCCATAAAATCTCGACAACATTCTCATGCACAATGTAATCATTCATTTCCATAATCTTATTCCAAGACTTATTGTTTTCGGACCTCCTTAATTCATGAGCATATATAAAATTTTAAACCAAACGACAGCATTCTAATTAACTCAATCCAGATCCTACGATTTAGGTTGGATGGTGAAGAGTAATCCGGATTATTTGAACAACATGCTCAGGTGGTAAAAGTTGAATTTTCTTTTTTAAAAATAAATAACAGGGGAATATCTCCACAATCCTAACACTAGCGAGGAGCGGGTCATTCTCGTATTTTCCTACAAGAATGAGAAACCCTAATCTCCCCTACCTCCACTATATAAATGCTTTACACAGCGCCTTCATTGCCGAATCGTTTTCAATTACGCTCTCAATCCCATTACATTTTTTTTCCTGTAAGCTTTTCATTTTGTTTTTTTTATAGCGAGTGAAGAAGATCGCGGTGACGACTCACTAAAATTCAAGCTCAACAGACCGGATTGCAGAGTAATTTCCTCTTTCTTCTTTGAAAGAGTGAAACGTCTTTGCATGTCGACTACCCCGCTGAACTGAGTGATCTCTTCACTCGCTAATTTTCACCATTCGGTTTGATTTCATTTCTTATTGTTCTTACTGAATCTGGCCGGTGATGATTGATATTTTGATTTGCCTACATTGTCTGATAATTTTATGACTGAGAACTATCTATCTGAGGCTTAATTTTGATTCCTATTCCTTGCTATGATACTTCAATTTCCAATGATTTCGTTTTCATTTTAATCTCACTGATTAAAATTTCAGTCCGATTTTCCTTTTGTAGATTTAGTGATGCAGTTATCGAAAAAGAAGAAAAATCATAGTCGCATGATTTGGATTCGTATTTCTAGCTAATGATATTTCAATTTCCGATGATTCCGTTTTCAACTGTGTTCTTGAACTTTTTTTTCATTTTCACTGATAAGAAATCCATTTCGAATCTCTTTTTGTTTATTTTAGGGATGCAATTATCGAAAGTAAAAAGAATCATAGCCGCATGGTTCTGATTCATACTCCTGGCTCTGATAGATTATAGAATTTTAACTGATTTCCAAAACTATGCATACTTGACTGTTTTCTTGATTGTCGTCACTCATAGAATTTCAGTCGGATGATGTTTCAGGAAAATGGGGAAATGGAGGTTTTAAATGCTGTTTTCAGTGTTTGATCTTCATCTTTATTGTTCTTGGTCTCCAAACTTTCTGCAAATCCATTTTGATCATTGAACTTTATGTTATAAGAACTAATTTAATGCTTTACAGTTACAGTCAGATTTTTCATGAATCATTGTTTATTTGTTCAGCTGGATTCGAGGCTTCAGATGATAATGTTTAGTGAACAGAATGAGATTTTACTCCGTGCCTATTGCTTCATTACAACATGAAGAATTGAGATTTTATGTAAAAGTTGATTATTTACCTACCATATTTTAATCATGATTGGCCATTATAGGAATTAAAGAACGATTAACAAGTTTGGTCCAAATAAGGGATTTTATGCCTCATTTGAGATTGTGCCTCCATGAAGAGTTTAGTCACCACCTGGTGTTTGGTGTTCAGGTTCTTGAAATTGAGGAGGATAACTTGTTTATTTTGATGGATTCTTCTATGACCCGTGAAATGTAAATAAAATGCTTAATGAAAGCATTGAGTAAATTAGGTATATAACATATGAACCCAATTGCAACATTAAGGCAAAAAGATACTATAACCCAATTTCAACATTGAGAGAAATCTTCATAATTAGTTTCGTATTTTTTGTACTATTAGTGTACTTTAGTTGCTTATGAAATGCACCTTAGTGTTTTTTTTTTATTTAACTATTCTAAGATGAGTTTCATTAAAATAATTAACCACAAATCAAGTCCTCATTAAGAGTAGAGGATATCCAATTTTGTACTCAATTTTGGAAACAAGACATTACTCTCACAAAACCTCAGTCTTCAACACAGGAGGAAACAATATGAGTATTAAAAAGAGTAAAAAACAGCTTATGTAAGAGAGTGATCAATTAATGACATGTTTGGAAGTGGTTTAATAATGGTTAAAATCATTCAATGATGAACATAGATTAGATATTGAATTGATTATAAGTGATTTTTAACCCAAGTGATTTTCATAATTGGATTGGATAGCCTCACCTTTCCTTTAGTGGCCCTCTACAGATGAATTGTTAATGGTGTCTATGTACTCGCTTCATCTTTATAATTGTTTTATCAATATTTGGAAGAACAAAAATTATTTTTCTAAGACTAGCATGATATACACCACCACAACCAACCACATACAAAACCCTTAATCAAAGGGGGAATACTATGTGAGAAGTTGGGAGATAACCTAACAAAAACCTAACTGTTAAGAGATGGGTAAAGCCATGACAGAACAGCTATTAACTATTTTCTTGGGAAAATTCGGTGGTTAAGCCTTTTATGACCATTTTCTTATAGATCTATTATTTTGTAAGCCTTTTCCAGATTTAGTTCTTTTATGTTTGACTTGAAAATTTATCTTTCAAATTGGTTTTTGGCTTTTACCCATGATTTTCATCATTTAAAAAAGGAAACGTTTGAACTTTTTAAAAAATTACTTGCTTTAGCTTTTCAATACTCAGCTTGGATTTTGTAAACCATAATAGAAATGAATATTAAAGTAAAGAAAACTAATAGGTGCTAAAGAAAAATAAATAAGTAAACAAACCTTTTTAAAAATTAGAAGTCAGATGGTTGTCAACAAAATTGTATCAAGCCAAATATCTAAAATTTAGAAACTTGTAAGACACAAAACCTATATACATTTTAAAGACTCGTAGACCTTTCTCTTCATAACTAATCGCATTACAAAAAAATTCCAATTTTCAAAACTGAAATTTTAATAATGGAAGGGGTTTTGAGCAACTGGCTCTTTATTTTATTTTTCTTTTAAAACCATTTTGTGTGAAAGATGAGCCCTAATGAGAAGTCGTGGGCTCAAAGGGATGGGCCTATAGGAAAAGAGATGGGCAAGAGGTATAGGCAGCTAGTTCCTACCCTAGAATAGGGTTCTACCTGGTTCAGACCGTTTATAACAACCACGAACCGAACCGAACCTAACAAACTAAATTTTTTAATACGGAATAAACTGGCAAAACTTAAAAGAAAGAGAAAAATGAAAACCGGTCCAAGTGAGTTGGACCGTCTTGGTTTCTCAGTTTTTCGATTATTATCATCATTTTTAGAAATTCATGATGTGGAGTCAAAAATCATAATGGAAAGTACTTTTGGAAACACTTTACGTTGCTTTATAAAAAGTTTTAAGTTAGAATTAGGAAGCACTTTCCGTCCAACTGCTTGACTGGAAAGCACCTTAGAAAGAAACAAACTGTTTACACCAAACATGAAACATTCCCCATTCTAATTTGATGCTTCCTCCTCTTCATTTCTGCCCTAATTTCTCATTTCTTCTTTCTCTACTCCATTTTTTATTCTCTTAAGGTACGTTTCTAATTCTTTTTCCACTTCGTTTTTGTTTTCTTTTACAATTTCGATTCTGAATTTCATGATCTCTTTAATCTTTTATTCAAATGTTCATCACGAAATTCATTCTGTTTTGCTCTGATCTTGTTAGAAAGGAACCATATCAGAAAATTTAAGACAAACTTTTACTAATCGCATTTGAATTGTGTATTATTTGTTACTATTTAACTTTATTTTGCTTTTTGATACTGTAATTTTCTTTCATTTTGAATCCCTCCTGGTTCGATTTCCCCTTTTGGGTTATTCTTACCATTGATCATCTCTGTTTCTCACTGTTTAAATTCCCTTGGCATTAGTTTAATAAAACCTAGTAGTTCCTAAACACCATATCAGGCGAGAAGATAGAGGAAGCTTTATGAACATGGAGAGTTGGGATTCTGTGTTAGATATTTTGTAAACGAGGGACTATTATTCTCTTTCTGGATCTTCACTGATAATGAAACTGAAACTACATCAATTGTTTACCATTTTTTATGGGTTATCTGAGATTCAAGTTTATATTCCTTCTTTAAGTTCTCATTTCAGTGAAAATACTGAGAGGATGAATTGCTGCTGCTGGGTCACAGGGAAAATAGTATAATTTCTTGCTTTTTACATTTCAAATTTTGTCTATATCTTCCAATTTTCATCTCTAGTCTTCACTGTTTTTAATCTAACCATGTAAAACTGATTCAAATGCTTTTTGTTATTGTTTATGTATTAGAATGTCCAGGAGTTTAGCTACTAGCGATGAAAAAGAGAGGCAAACAAAGGCTGTTTGGGACGATGTTACTGTTGATTCATTCATAAATGTTTGTGTTACCGAGACATTAAATGGGCATAGACCTCGTGGTTATTTTACGAAAATTGGATGGAGGAATGTAGTTAAGAACTTCTATGAAAGGACTGGAAGAAATTATGGGTACAAGCAACTTAAGAACAAATGGACAACACTCAAGAAAGATTGGCAAGTTTGGAATGATTTGATTGGAAATGAAAAAGAAATAGGATGGGATCCTCTAAGGCAAACCATTGATGCAACTAGTCAATGGTGGGATCACAAATTAAAGGTAATCCTCCTTGAATTTGTATTTGTTTAACAATTTTAAATTTTAATGCAACTAGTTATGAATTTGTTCATTGATTTGTTATTTTATAGGATCTTCCTGAGGCAGCCAAGTTCCGAGCAAAAGGACTACAAAATGTGGAGCTCCTGAACATTCTTTTTAAAGATGTTGCAGTCAGTGGAGGAGCTTGGGCCCCAACCCCATCTCAAGTTGTTTTACGCAAGGCTACAAGTGATGGGATTGAAGATTATAATGATGACACAACAGGAGACACAAAGTTCAACAATGTTGAAAGTAACACGAATGAAGTTAATACTAGTGCTACTTATACTCAAGGGAGTGAGAAAAGGAGGAAAAAAGTAGATTCAAAGGTTGGATCGCCTTGTAGATTGTTTGGTGCATTAGATCGTCTTTGTGATGTCATAGAATATAGAAGAAGAGATTTACCAGGATGTAGTACTCTTGAAGTAATGGAAACTTTAAGAGGCTTACCTGGAATTATAGAAGGTGATGAGTTGTATATGAAGGCTGCAGATATCCTTATCAAAAGAGAAAATAGAGAAATGTTTGTTGCATTACGAAAGCCGGCGATACAAATTACATGGCTTAAGCAAAAAAGGGTTTGACATTATACTAATTTGACAATAAACCTTTTAAAAAAATTTTGATTGTTAGCCTTAGTGGAAGACTTAGTTTTGTTTTGTTCTTCCATTGCCATTAGATCTCTTTGTCTTGTTAGATATAATACTATCAGATTATACAACAGTTTTAGTGAAGTGTAAGAGATTATGAGAGATGTTGTCTTATATGTTCAAGATGGTTTCTAGTAGTATCTTTTTTTAGTTGATCAAGACACCAAAATTTATGATTTAGTGTAAAGTTGTTGTGGATTATTTTAAAATAAATGTTGATAAAGAATCATGGAAAACTTATTCCTAAATGATACACACCTACTTAGTAATCTTTACTAAGTAGGTAGAGATTAGTAAACAAAACAGATACACACCTAACCCTTCCAACAAAAGAGGGGGAAAAAAAAGCTTCATTGGGGAAGTAACGACCTTTGAGCAATTGGGCAAAGAGGCTATTCGGGTTGCTCGTTAAGGCACCAACTATGTTTAGCAAGCATGACAGAATAAAAATTCTAATAACTCTCCCTCTCAAAAAGAAGAAAAAAAAACATTCCTAATGGTGCTCTACTTATCTGTTTGTTCTTGACGTAAACATAACGCTAGAATAAACTTAGCATACAAAGAATCAATCAATATTGTTAATTGTTATTGTTATAATTGTTATAAGGGTTGTTGGGTGGTTGTGCTTTTGTAGGCTTTGGTTACAGGTTGTATGTATCTATTTTTAGGTAGGCTTTTATGTATAAATACTTGTGTATTTTACCAATCAAAATATACAAAAATACAGTGATATACCAAATTATTTACATGGTAACATTGCCTGTCACCGCCATGCCCCAACCATTCAGATCCAGCCAAATCTGATCCGTGAAACTCACCAGCCCTCCGTTCACCAGCCGTGCACCTCCGTCCGCTTCAGATCCGTGAATTTGGTCCGCTTTAGATCCAGCCGTTCACAACCATTCAGATCCGAATATCGTTCTCGGATCCAACCAACGAAGCCCGTTCGGACCAATCCGTGCCGCTCTGCCTTCCAGTCTCAATCGACAGTCACCAGCCACCGTGCACCTTCGTCTTCCTTCCAGTCTCGATCCAGAAAGCATTCTGCCTTCTGTTCTGCCTTCCGGACCAACGAAGCGAACTCACGTACACTTCAGATCTGAGGAAAAGCCGCCAGCCGAGCGAGCCGAGCCGCGCTATCTGTTGAGCCGAATCGAGGCGAGCCACCTGTTGAGCCGAGCCGAGCCCTTTGTTATGTCGAGTCGAGCCGTCTGCAAGCCGAGCCATAATATGAGCTTTTTCTTTTTTGGTGATTTCTTGTGCATCTGTTTGTCTCCATTTAGTTGTTCTAATGGGAAAAATTTATGTTTTTCTTCCTATTAGCATTGTATTGGACAACACCAACTTTATGTGGGCCTATCAAATGAAGAGTTTCTTGATTGGACGCAAGTTGTGGCGGATTGTTATCGGAGATGACACCACCAAATAATCACCTGGTTGAGTAACACTTCCACTCTGACCATTCATATCCAATTTGATCAGTCAATCTGTGAATGAGTACCTGGTTATTCTTTAGCCCATCTAGACTCAATTAGATCAGGCCAAGATTCCCCTGCCATCTCTCAATGCTACAATCGAAGAAATCCTCTTTGGAGAAAAAAGGCTTGGACTAGTCTCCTCTCTATCATCAGATGTTGCTCTTTCTTTCACTGAGTCCTCCTATTTCTGCAAAAACTGCAAAGGTATTGCTACAAACGTGGGTCGAGGGTCGAGTGTTACTCGATTGTGTTCGAGATTCTACCAATTGTGCAGTTTGCTGGTTTGTTCGCGTTGCGTTCGTGCAATTGAACACGCTGCTAAGTTTGATCGAGGGACAAGAAGAATAGTTCTTCAAGGGTATATTCACTCGATCTCTTAGTGTTAATTTTATGAAGCATGCTATATTTTAAACTTGATGCATAACTGTTCTGTGTTAGATTGTAAATATCAATATTCTTTCACAATAGGATTTAGAACGATCTGCTTCCGCCCATTGGTTCTCTTGTTTAAGAGTTTTCTTTAATTGGTATTAGAGCTAGGTTTTTCTGATATTCTAAATTCCATTGATGTAAATTACATATGCAGTCTTGGTGGGTTTAATTAATTTGCTATGGAGTCTGTATTTAAAGTGTTCGAGTCTGTAAGAGTCGCTCGTGATGAAGCTTCAACGCATGGAGATGTCGTTCTCATCGAGGAAGAAGACCAAGGGTTGGTCGCATCGTGTAGCCCAGGCTAAACAAACGTTTAGATTTGGCTATGCGATCGTGTAGAAAAGTTCTACTCGATTGTGTAGTATTTGCTAAACGATCGCATGGCCGATGCGACGCAATCGAGTAAAGAGCTTGCTCGATTGTGTTGCGTTGTCTACTCAATCGCGTAGACATTGAGGTAAACGATTGTTAAGTATATGATACTCGACACATGGTAGGCGCGCACACTAAACGATTGAGTAGGCCAGCATGCTCATCGCATAGTCACTGGCTACTGGATCATTCGGTATGTGATACTTGACACTTGCTCCACGATCGTTTAAACGATCATGCTTCATCGAATAGTTGTCGTCTACTTGATCATTTAGGCATGCGTTATACGATGTGTGCTACACGATCGGGTGACCTTCATGCTTCATCGCATAGTCATAGGCACTCGATCCATGCTACACGATCGTTTATATTCGTTCAACATTACTTGACGATCACAAGGAGTTGTTATATGATCAAGGAACGAGGCTTCGCTTGGGCGGTTCAAGGCCTGGTTCGTCTGTTTGAACCGGTTCGCTCGATGGCTTTTATAATTGATAGCTTTTCTTTTTCGGTTTCTTAGGCTAATTATCTTGGTCCATTGATTTTTTATGAATGTGTATATTTAATTATATGTCATAAAGTATGCCATATAGTTTTAAAACCCACCATAGGTTATGCAATTATTCATGCATCATCTTTATATTATAAGATTATAATATAGTAGTTTGCATGATTAAATTACTTTAAAGCATGCTCATGCATCATATAATATGGAAGTTATAATATATGCATGCATTAAACATATCCATGCATGATTTTTATATTGTAATTGTTATAGTATAAGGGTGTATGAAAGCATGTATGCTTGGTTCATTACAAGTTATATAAATGTTATATATAGTAATGAATGAACATTGCATGAAGCATGACACTTAGGTTAATTTATAAAAGTTATAAATACCTAGTCCAACTTAGCAATGTTGTTGGTTTTAGTTGTTTCTTTTTATAAGCGTTATAATAGAAATTAGAACTAAAATAAATAAGAAAGACATGCATGCAAACTTAGGTTTAATTATGTTTTAAAAGAGTTTTAAAATTTGATTAAGATAGACCTAGGATCATGATTCTAATGAGATTAAAAATCTAAGTTTAATCTTTTAATTCGGTTTAATAGGATTAAATTGACTAATAAAAGATTAAATATGTACCAAATCTATCTATAAGGGACCTTTTGTCTAAGGCAAGTTCTGGCTAGGTAGGGTTTTTAAGTTGACGAAAACGAAACACCCCTACCCGGGAACCTACCTAGAAAGGTGAATTAGATAGATTTGTTGCATGCATGCAAATTTGATGACAGACTGTTAAAGTGTTTAATAAGACTTGATTCGAACTTATTTAATTATCAAAAGCAAGATTTTTTTTAGCAAATTAAACTTACACTTAGATAAAATCAGTAGTGGATTGTCTAAGTTAATGAAACCCTGGGTTGAACATTTAGTGGAAGGTACTTAAGGTATATGATACTTCACTTAAACCTCTACACGTTTCTCCCTAAAAGTTCACACCGTGAGATCTATCATCGACCTTGTGGCTCCCTGGGAGTGTCCCCCTAGTGTTTGGGTAGGTCAATACCAAGGTGAATGGAGAGAATGTTCATAGTAAGTGGGCGCGGGACGTGTGACAACATATCCCACAGTCTCTCTCATTAGGTTGGATAACGTTTTTGTGCATTGCCTCGAGGCACCCTGGGAGTGTCCCCCTAAAGGATGGTTGTATTTGCACAACTCTTTATCTGATCCCCTGAAAAGGATAAGGTTGCTTTAGTCTCTTGTCCTAATCTGCTTTTCCTCAATGGTGGGCGCATTAGGGCAAGACTCTAGGGCCTAAAATGAAGGGTTACACTTACACAAAATTATTAAGGTTGTTAATAAATTCGGGACCGAACAATGGTGATTGTTAGAGTCCGTTACAAGAGTTGTTTCTGTCTAATGGTTAAGAATGTCTCATCCCAGTGAAGGGGCACTTGATCACCCCAACGATAACTCTTGTCCTACCTCGTTGGGGCATCTTTGCAAAATAGATGTCACTTTACTTAGGGTACAATAAAACTATTTTGCTAAAAACCCTAAAATTGGTGTTAAAAGTGGTAATGCAAATAGACTTATTAAGCTTGTTCTTGTTTTCAACAACTTTTAAAAATGGAAACCACTACTTTAGCTCTTTTAGCCGCTAGAAAATTGACTAGCGATAACTACGCTAGTTGGAAAAACATGATAAACATAATACTTATCATCGATGACCTCGGTTCGTCCTTACGGAAGAGTGTCCCCCTATTCAACTCAAACCGCAGCTCGAAATGTTCGAGAGGCTTATGAGAAATGGACACAGGTGAACGAGAAGACCCAAGCTTATATCTTGGCCAGCTTGAACGACGTCTTGGCCAAGAAGCATGAGCCCATGGTCTCTGCTCATGAGATCATGGAATCCCTAAAGGGAATGTTTAGACAACCGTCCAGGAAGCTCAAACATGAAGCTCTTAAGTTCATCTTCAACTCCAAAATGAAGGAGGGTACATCTATTTGAGAACATGTTTTGAACATAATGGTCCACTTTAATGTGGCGAAGATGAACGGGGATCGCATCAATGAGGTCAGCCAGGTTAGCATTATTTTAGAGACGTTGCCAAAAAGCTTCCTGCACTTTATAAGCAACGCTGTTCTGAACAGGGTTGATTACACCCTTACAACTCTCCTCCACGAGTTGCAGACATTCCAATCCTTGCTGAAAGGCAAGAAGAAGGTTTGTGAGGCAAATGTTGTTTCATCATCTAAAAATTTCCTCAAAGGTTCAACCTCAAGAACTAAGTTTGCACCTTCTTCTTTCGACACTAAAAAGTGGAAGAAGAAGAAGGGTAGTAAAGGGAAAGGGAAACTATCGACTAACCCACAACCTGCCACTCCGCGGGGTAGGCAACCAGCGCCGGTTGAAAATGGAAAATGTTTCCACTACAACCAAGATGGGCACTGGAAGCGGAATTGCTCACATTGGTTGAAGGAGAAGAAGAAGGCCAAGGCCAATCAAGGTAAATGTGATTTACTGGTTTTGGAGACTTGTTTACTGGAAAATGATGATTCTGCCTGGATTATAAACTCTGAAGCACTAACCATGTTTGTTCTTCTTTTCAGGGGATTAGATCCTGGAGGCAGCTTGAGGCTGGTGAGATGATGATGCGAGTAGGCACCGAGCATGTCGTCTCAGCTGTGGCAGTGGGAGGCCTTTGGTTGACTTTACATAATAGATTTATCATTTTGAATGATGTGTATGTTGTTCTTGAGTTAAAGAGGAACTTGATTTCTATAAAGTCCTTGTTTGAATGTAAATATACTCTCAAATTTTTAGTTAATAAAGTGTTTTTTTTTTAAAGATGGTGTTGAGATATGTTCAGTTAAATTGGAAAATAATTTGTATGTGCTAAGGCCGTTAGCAACAAATTTCCTCCATAACATAGAGATGTTTAAAACTGTCGTAACTTAAAACAAACGACTTAAAGTTTCTCCTAAATAAAATACCCAACTTTGGCACCTTCGATTAGGGCACATCAATCTCAATAGGATTGAGAAGTTGGTGAAGAATGAACTTCTAAACGAATTAGAAGAAAATTCTTTACCTGTGTGCGAGTCATGCCTTGAAGGCAAGATGACTAAAAGACCTTTTACTGGAAAAGGTTATAGGGTCATAGAGCCTCTAGATTTAGTGCATTCAAACCTTTGTGGTCTGATGAATGTGCGAGCAAGGGGAGGCTACGAGTATTTCATCACTTTTACTAATGATTATTCGAGGTATGGTTATGTTTATTTAATGCAACATAAATCAAAATCCTTTAAAAAATTCAAAGAGTTCAAGGTTGAAGTTGAGAATGCATTAGATAAACTGATTATAACACTTCGATTTGATCAGGGTGGAGAGTTTTTAGATAATGAGTTCCATAACTATTTGATAGAACATGGAATCGTTTCCCAACTCTCAGCACCTGGTACACCTCAGCAGAATGGTATATCAGAAAGGAGAAATAGAACCTTGTAAGACATAGTTCGGTCGATGATGAGTTACGCTTCTTTATCAGACTCGTTTTGGGGTTTTGCAATAGAGATTGCAACTTACATCCTTAACTGTGTTCTCTCCAAGAGTGTTGCCAGAACACCTTTGGAGTTGAAGAACGAGCGTAAAGCTAGTTTGCGTCACTTTCGCATCTAGGGTTGCCCAGCACATGTGCTTAAGGCTAATTCTAAGAAACTGGAACTACGTTCGAGACTGTGCTTAATTGTAGGCTACCCCAAAGGCACACGAGGGGGTTATTTTTAATGATCCTAAGGAAAACAAGTTGTTTATATCGACAAATGCTCCTTCCTTGAGAAGGAAAAGGAGCACAGTCCAAGAAGTAAAATCGTGTTGTGTGAGCTTTCCAACGAAACTACTAAAACTTCTACAGGAATTGTTGAAGAGCCTGCTACATCAACAAGAGTTGTTGATGGAATTTCATCTAGTAGGTCAAATCTACCTCAAGAGTTGAGGGAACCTCGACGTACTGGGAAGGTTGTGAATCCACCTGTTCGCTATATGGGTTTAACTGAAATCCTGGCTATGGTAGCTGATGGCGAGGTTGAGGATCTGTTGTCTTACAAGAAGGCAATGGAGGATGTTGACAGAAATGAATGGGTCAAAGCCATGGATCTCGAGATGGAGTCTATATACTTCAACTCAGTGTGGAATCTTATAGATCAACTTAATGGGGTTAAATCTATAGGTTGTAAATGGATCTACAAGAGGAAACGAGGTGCTGATGGGAAGGTGCAAACCTTCAAGGCTAGACTTGTTGCAAAAAGTTATACCCAGGTGGAGGGTGTTGACTATGAGGAGAATTTCTCGCCTGTTGCCATGCTTAAGTCTATCCACATCCTCCTATCCATTGCCTCATATTATGACAATGAGATATAGCAAATGGATGTCAAGATTTCCTTTCTGAATGATAATCTTGAGGAGACCATTTATATGGAGCAACCTGAGGGATTCATAGCCCAAGGTCAGGAGCAAAAGGTTTTCAAACTGAATTGGTCCATTTATTGACTGAAACAGGCATCTCGATCTTGGAACATAAGGTTTGATACTGCAATCAAATATTATGGCTTTGACCAAAATGTTGATGAGCCTTGTGTCTACAAGAAAATCATCAACAATTCAGTAGTTTTCCTAGTGTTACACGTTGACGATATCCTACTCATTGGGAATGATGTAGATTTATTGAATTCAGTTAAGAACTGGCTAGCGACCCAACTCCAAATGAAAGATTTGGGTGAGGCTCAGTTTGCTCTTGGGATTCAGATCTTTCGGGATCGAAAGAACAAAGTACTAGCACTGTCTCAGGCATCATACATTGACAAGATGTTAATCACGTACTCGATGCAAAACTCCAAAATGGGCCTTTTGCCTTTCCTAAGACACCTCAAGAGGTTGTGGAAATGAGACAGGTCTCCTATGCATTTGTCGTTGGCAGTTTGATGTACGCGATGTTATGTACTAGACTTAACATCTGCTATGCTATGGGGATAATCAATAGATATCAGTCTAATCCCGGACAGGGTCACTAGACATCCATCAAAAACATCCTCAAGTATCTTCGGAGAACGAGGAACTACATGTTTGTGTATGGTTCTAAAGATTTGATCCTTATAGAATACACGGACTCTGATTTTTAGACTGATAAGGATTATTGGAAATCCACTTCAGTGTTCACTCTTAACTAATTTGGTTATTTCTTGAATTGATGAACACTTCATCATTTTCGAAAGAAACTCTATAATTTTGTTCTAGCAAACAAGAGATAGATATTAGATTCCTTTTCATAGAAGGAATATAATAAATATTTTTAAGATAAATGTATTTATTTCTTACAAATAACTTCATATCTCCCACTGCTTTAACTGAAACAACCTCACTGGTCCCTACCTTAAAGATTGTTTCGCCTTTTATCAACTGTCTCCAGGAACTTGTTTCCTATGAGAAAGTACAAACATGATTAGCGGCATCTGAATCAATTATCTAGGTCTTATCATTTTCCACTAGACATGCTTCGATAACAAGTAAATCATATTCATTTTTTTTTTCGAATTTTGCATTCTCATCCATATAGTTTAAAACTTTAGATGTGTTGGGAGATCGAGGACAATCCTCTATTAAAACCTTTTTAAAACCATTAACCGCTAGTAATATGTATGTCGATTCGATTTTACCGCTAACTAATTCGGAAATGATTATTCTAGAAGATTTTGACATGCTGAAAATTTTAAACAAATTCTAATTAGCAAATTGCAACTAAATCCAAAATCAAGTTTTAGCAAAATAAGTAATAATATACCCATAATCATTATTTATTTCCAACGATACTATAGTGATTCAGAAGACGTGCTATCGCGAGGCAGTCAGATACTTCTCCACTAAAGCAAACAATTTTGGCCAAACACTATCTCCAAAATAACTCTTATTCTTATAGTCGTTTAGTTACCGTCAGAAATTACTAACACTTTAGTAATTTTGTAAGTGTAACCCTCTTTTTTTAGACGTCAGAGATCGGCCTCAACTATGCTACTGAAATGGAGAGTCAAGGTTGGGAATGAACCTAAGAAGTCCTATTGATTTCTGGAATTTTTGTTGATCTGAATCCTATATTACAACCCTCTGTGGGGATAGCTATCGTTAAACGACTAGTAAAGGCCGCCTAAAGCAAACTAGCAGGTGCAACAAGAGATCGCAGGGCACGTTGACACATATCCTTCACCCACTTACTATGAATTACTTCCCCCATTCATCTTGTTATTTACTCATACAAACACTTTCCGAATCGAGGTCACTCCTAGGGTGACACGAAGGGTCATATAAATCTCATGGTGTGAATTATGTGGAGACGTGGCCGTTGAAATCTATGTATCGTATATTTGATTTATGTTTGAACGAATTCCCCTTATTCACCAGAAACTGGATTTATGCTAATACTTTCCAAATGGAGGTCGCTCCCAAGATGACACGAAGTATCACTTAAATCTCGATTGTGAACTCTTACGGACGTGAGAGCTAAAAATAACGTATCATATATGTTATTAATCTCCCACTAAAGTGTTCTAATAACTTTGTCACATATGAGTTATTAAACTCCCACTGAAGTGTTCTATTAATTTGGATAAAATTATACTTAGGTTCACTTTGGCTAAATAAACTACCCTAAGTCCATGTGGTTTATCCAAGTATAACGCTTATAAATGGATTTTAACCTATAATGTCTAGGTGATAAACCATTTTATTACCTCACATCGCTCACGTATGCTTATAAAAAATCGGTTAACAATACTCAATTATTCGGTCATAATCCCCAGGTAGGAGGTGTTTCGAAGATCATCAACTTAAGTATCCCCTGCCTTAGACAGGATTATATACCGATTGAGTTTGTAACCGGGTTTTACAAGATATCGTCCTATTTTAACTTATTTAAAACAAGTGATTAACTTACGTGAGCATGCATCTTATCTTTGTTATGGATTTTAATGTCTAATTCATTTTTATAACAACTTATAAAACTTAGACATGCTTATACATCCACAACATGCATCAAAGGCATTTAATTTAATATAACAATTATAAAAAAACAGAAACCCTAAACATGCATTCTATACATTATAACAATTTATAACATATACTCAATGCATGTAACATGCTTCCTATGGTTGGATTTTAAATCTAAATGGCATACTATATGCAAAAACATGTTTAAATTTAAATACAACATATATCACATGCATAATTATTTAAATAAACACTGATATGGTTCAACTTTGGCATCCTAAGCAAGCATAATAACTGAATTATTACAATAACAGGTCCAAGACAGCTTCAACTTGGTGTAGAACTACCTGAACTGACCCGAACTACTCGAACTGGACCTCCAATGCATCAAAATGGGTTGAATTGGTCCAAATAGAGTTGAACCAGACCGGAATGGGACTGAACCGATCAAACCAGGCCTTTCCCATGTGAACCAGCTTGAACTGCGCGTTGCTCAATTGGGATGATTAGGGTTGCAATGCTCATCCCAACGTTGCAACACTACGGTCTTCACCAAGAACAGCGTTGCAATGCTTGAAGCATCGTTGCAATGCTGCCTGGGTAGTGGGGCAATTCTTAGCAGCTTTCTCACGACCTTGCTTGCTTCAATCTCCAAATTACAGCTTAAAATGGACTTTAATGACTCCAAATAAATTACAGACTCTAGAGCACACATATAAGCTCATCAAACAAGAGCCAATTACAAATTTAACTTGGAAATCATAGAGAAATCTAATGCCAAAGCCGAGAAAACCATCCATGTCAGTTCAATCATGCATCTTCAGAAATTCACCCACAAAACTCAAATTAACATTAATTAAGTGCTCAAATCATGCTTTGATACCAATTGGAGGGATACACAAGCATGCAATGGAAGCAAACAGAATCAATAAGCACTCTAATTACATTTAATTTGAGTTCTTAAGCATGCATTTTCAAGTGGGTTTCAAGTTACATACCTTTTGTGATGAAATCTTCAAATCCAAGTTGCTCTTCACTCCAATTTAGCTCCAAATCAGTTCGTGAACCACCAAGTGGTCTTCTCTACTATTCTCAGCTTTGAATTTGAGTGGTGGAACTCAAATTTAAGTAAATTTGGTAAGTGTTTTATGAGTTTGAAGAGGAAGAAGAAGATGAACTAGAAACCAATTTTCCAGCTTTCAATCTATGTCCCATTCCCTTTCTCTCTGCAAATTAAAGTTGTTTTATACTTCAGTAACATGCAAGCAACATCAACCATGCATTTGGCCAGCAGCTGCTATCTTATTTGAATTGAGATTTGTGTGTGCATGAAGGGGGAACACCTCCTCCTTGCTTCAAAAATGGGAAAAACCCACTTTTGGGTTTCAATTTCCAATTCTTTTTTTTTTTTTTTCTAAATTTCTTTCTTTTTAATTAATTCTAAAATTAATCAAAATTCGATTTAATTTATTCTCAATTAATCAAATCTAAAATTGCAAAATTCAATTTCTCAAATTGAATTTAGAAAATGGAAATTAATTTAATTTTATTAATTAATTAATCAATTTAATATCAAATATTAAATTAATCATATAACTAAATTTAAACATGAATCTTATTCATGTAATTGATATTTAAATCAACATTTAAATATTATACACTCTCCAATTTTGTTTAATTTCAATAAATTAAACATTAATTACTTCAAATATAATTATGCAAACCCTAATTTGATTTTGAACTAATTCAAACTCAAAAACCCTAATTTTAATTTGAACATTTTCAAATTAAAATTCAATTTAAACAATTCAAATTGATATCATTTCAAATTCACTCAATTTAATAATTCAAGGTATTTATGTTTTACGAGCTAGTAGAGGGACCTTATGAACCTACAGATCATGAGCTCCAACGATTAAGATTAATTGGCTATAACTCTTTAGACCAAATTAATTATTACTCGTTAACTATCAAGTCATACTATTATAGCTTGATAGTTGCAATCTCTTCACTGTAGATATATTTGTGTCCACATGATTTAATTATAACAGTAAGTCGATCCTTCACAGGTTGTTTGTAATACCGACTGGGTCAATTTTCTGTTTTATCCTCGATATTATCTCTTGTTCCTTAAGTTCCAACTGATTCTCTAATAAACAATTGATTTATGATCCAATCACTAAACCGGATCTTTCTCGAGCCAGTGAGAGGATGGGGCCTCTTGTTTAAGACTTGGATTCAGTACTTAAGAGAATAACCTTTCTCCTATACCTAAATAGGGTAGACGTGAATTCCGTCTTGCACCCTATGTCCCCAACTATCTACCCGATCTTACCCCTGAAATGGGAGGCTTATTGAGCCGGCACTGTTAAGTCAATCCTCACCTATGCAAATCTAAGGATAATCCTGAATAAACAGGAGTTCATAGTTAGCTTAGGATTAAGATCGAGTTACCTAGGTCATCTAAGAGAAATAATCAGTCTTAAACAGTAAACAACGTTAAAAGGTAAGATTGACTTATTTCTCGGTCCGATTTTATGCGAACTCATTGCATAGAATGCCCTCACTCCTCATGTTAATACATGAACGAATCTGGATCACTTCATTTGTAGTATCTTTACAACAACTTATAACAGCTACAGAGTAGGCCACATCCAATAGTGTTACCAGAATAAGGTACCCAACCTTAATCATGTACTATAGATCGTTTTGGCTATTTACTCGAACTCAATCCATCTTTATGTCTCTACATAAAGTTCAAGTATTCATATAATAGCCTTGGATCTTAGTTTATTGGATTTAGACTCCATGAAATAGATTCAATATCTTTATTTAATTTGAAGAAATGTTGAATAACATCTTTTATTGATAATAGAATATGTTTAACTTTTACAAAGTGCGAGTTTTAAGACATAAAACCCAACAATACTCCCACTTGGACTAAAACTCTAGCAAATTAATATATACAAATATATTCAATGTTGAGTTATACTAAAAGAACAAAAAAGTATAAATACAATAAACTAGGGCATTAAATACCCATATATTCTCCCACTTGCCCTAGTGACAAATATCTCGTAGACCTAATCCTACTAGGTGACCCTCGAACACTTTAACTGAGAGAGCCTTCGTAAATGGATCAGCTAAGTTGTCTTGTGAGACTATCTGCATGACGATCATGTCTTCTCTATGTACAATCTCCTTGATGAGATGGTACTTCCGCTCGATGTGCTTTTCTCGTTTATGGCTTCGAGGTTCCTTTGAATTTGCAACTGCTCCAATGTTGTCACGATAGAAGGTGACAGGCAAGTGCATATTAGGAACTACTTCCAGGTCAGCCAGGAACTTTCTGAGCCATACTGCTTCTTTTGCCACTTCACTTGTAGCTACATACTCAGCTTCAATTGTGGAGTCTGCAATACAACTTTGCTTGATGCTTCTCCACAAAACAGCTCCTCCATTCAGAGTGAATATTGATCCCGAAGTCGATTTCTTAGAATCAATATCAGTTTGGAAGTTAGAATCAGTGTATCAAGTAAGGATCAAATCCTTAGCACCATACACGAGCATATAATTTCTCGTTCTTCAAAGATACTTGAGAATGTTCTTAACGACAATCCAATGATCATATCCAGGATTGGACTGAAATATGCTGACTATTCCGACTGCATAGCATATGTTCTTAACGTGCACACAACATGGCATACATCAAGCTCCCTACCGTTGATGTATATGGAATTCATTTCATATCTTCAACCTCTTGAAGTGTCTTAGGACTTTTTTCTTTAGACAGATGAACTCCATGTCTAAAAGGCAACATTCTTTTCTTGGAATTTTGCATTTTATATTTAGACAACAACTTGTCTATATAAGATACTTGAGATAGTGCTAATGTTCTGTTCTTGCGATTCTGAACTATTTGGATCCCAAGAACATACTGTACTTCTCTCAAATCTTTCATTTGGAATTGCGTAGCTAGTCATCTTTTAACGTCAGCTAGAAATTCTATTTCATTCCCAATGATTATAATATCATCAACATACAACACCAGAAAAGCGACAATTTTGTTAACGATTTTCTTATAAACACAAGGTTCGTCAACGTTTTGTTCAAAGCCATAAGATTTGATCGTAGTGTCAAATCTCATATTCCAGGATCTAGATGGTTGTTTCAACCCATAAATGGATCGATTAAGTTTGCAAACCTTTTACACTTAACCCTGTTCAATAAACCCTTCTGGTTAAGACATATAGATACTCTCTTCAAGATAACCATTCAAAAAGGTTGTCTTGACATCCATTTTCCATATTTCATAATCATAAAATGTAGCTATGGACAAGAGTATTCTAATTGACTTTATCATGACAACCAGAGAGAAGGTTTCTGCATAATCTACCCCATCTCTTTGGGTAAACCCTTTTGCCACAAGTCCTGCTTTGTAGGTCTGTACCTTACCAGCTTGGTCTCGTTTTCTCTTGTAGATTCATTTGAAATCGATGGGTTTTACCCTTTCAGGTTTATCTACAAGATCCCAGACAGAGTTAAAATACATAGATTCCATTTCAAGGTCCATGGTTTTAATCTATTGGTTTTTTTCCACATCATTCATTGCTTGTTTGAAAGACAATTGATACTCTAAGCCATCATTTGGTATGATGACTTGAATTTCAGTTAAACACATATACCGGTTAAGTTGTTGCACAACCCTCCCACTACGACGAGGCATTCTAAACTCTTGAGAATGATGTGAAATACCAGTATCACCAACAACTCTTGTTGATAGACTTGCTCGGTCAACAACTCTTGTTGATGTATTTTTCATTTCTCTGGACATTTCTTCTATTACTAGCTTGCTGCGAGGTTGATGATTCTTCATGTGATCTTCCTCTAGGAAGGTTGCATTTTTCGATACAAATACCTTGTCTTCCTGAGAATTGTAAAAGAAACTACCTTTCATTTTTTTTTTGGGTAGCCTACAAATAGGCATACTTTTGAACGGCGTTCCAACTTTTTAGGATTTTGTACCAACACATGTGCCAGGAAATCCCAAATTTTGAAGTGATGTAAATTTCCTTTGTGTCCTCTCCAGAGCTCGTAAGGTGTTTCAGAAACACTTTTCGAGGGAACCATATTCAAAATATATACTGCAGTTTCAACTGTGTATCCCCAAAAAGAATTTGGTAACTGAGCATAACTCATCATGGAACGAACCATGTCCAACAAGGTTCTATTTCTCCTTTATGCCATACCGTTTTGCTTAGGTGTGCCAGGGGCTGTGAGTTGAGACTGGATTTCATGTTCTATCAAATAGTTCTTGAATTCCATGTCCATATATTCACCATCTCGATCTGATCGAAGTGTTTTAATCTTTTTACCTAATTGGTTTTCAACATTAACCTTATATTCTTTGAACTTTTCATATGTTTCAGAATTTTGGTGCATTAGGTATATATGCCCATACCTTGAATAGTCATCAATGAAGCTGATGAAATATTCATACCCTCCTCTAGCTCTAACATTCATCGGACCACAAAGATCTCAATGTACGAGCTCTAAGGGTTCTTTGGCTTTAAGACCTTTTCCAGAAAAATATCTTTTAGTCATTTTACCCTCAAGACATGATTCACATGGCAGTAATGAATTGTCCTCTAACTTATTTAGTTGACCATTCTTTATCAATCTCTCAATCCTGTTGAGATTTTCGTGACCTAGTCTCAAGGACCAAAGATAGGAATTTGGAGAAGTTTTCCTTTTCTTATGAGTTTCGACAGTTTTAAACATCTCTATGTTCAAAACAACCTTTACCTCAGTTGGTTTTAACAAATACAAGTTATTTTCTAATTTTGCAGAACAAAGAATTGATGAACACTTCGTCATTTTCGAAAGAAACTCTATAATTTTGTTCTAGCAAACAAGAGATAGATATTAGATTCCTTTTCATAGAAGGAATATAATAAAATTTTAAAGATAAATGTATATATTTCCTACAAATAACTTCAGATTTCCCACTGCTTTAACTGAAACAACCTCACCGGACCCTACCTTAAAGATTGTTTCGTCTTCTGTCAAATGTCTCAAGGAACTTGTTTCCTGTGAGAAAGTACAGACATGATTAGCGGCACCTGAATCAATTATCCAGGTCTTATCTTTTTCCACTAAACATGCTTAGATAACAAGTAAATCATATTCATTTTGTTTTTCGAATTTTGCATTTTCATCCATATAGTTTAAAACTTTAGATGAGTTGGGAGATCGAGGACAATCCTCTGCTAAAATCTTTTTAGAACCATTAACCGCTAATAATTTGTATGTCGATTCGATTTTACCATTAACCAATTCGGAAGTGAGTTATCTAGAAGATTTTGACATGCTGAAAATTTTAAATAAATTCTAATTAGCAAATCGCAACTAAATCCAAAATCAAGTTTTATCAAAACAAGTAATAATGTACCCGCAACCATTATTTATTTGCAAAAATTCTATAGTGAGTCAGAATACGTGCTACCGAGGGGCAGTCAGATACTCCTCCACTAAAGAAAACAATGTTGGCCAAACACTTGTTAGGGTTGATGTCCTAAACTCTCGTTGGGTGATAACGGGTAGAAATACAAGTTATTACAGCTCAGATAAGTAAAATAATGAGAGAATGTGACGGTAAAATAAACAATATCATATCCAAAAGCGCTAAACTAAAAGGAACTGCGATCGCATGTGCCCATCGCATAAAAGCAGTTAATTTACTTATTTTGTGCAGGAAAAATGCAGTGGCACAAGTAAAATTGTGATCCAAAGAAATTAGGCGTCAGCGCGCTTGAAGATTGCAATCGCAATGTCATGTGATCGTATGCGATCGTGAGAAGTTGCTAAAAAAGGTGGCCGCAAAAATACTGCATATCAAGGTGACAACATAATAAATCATGATGGGACGGAAAGCTGATGACGATCAAATCCGAATTTAGTTGACAAGTCGTTAAAGCCACACTGTAGTAAGTACACTCAACTTTCGGTGACCATTAATCGTCGCATCAGAGTAGGGGATTTAATAACCACCCATCATTGCAATCATTAGAAAGGAAGGCTGCTTCACCTTGAGCTCTATAAATACCAAAGGCCACCATTGTAACAAAGGAAACAAGTTTTAGAAGATACAAGTTAAAGAGCGTTAGTCTGTTCACGTACATACTCATACTTATACTTAGAAGCCAGAGACGAGCAAGGAGATGAGGAAGCCGAGAGATCATTCCCGAACAAATCAAGAGACTGCAGAAAGCATTATAAAGGAGAGAGGGCCAACACTTGCAAGAGAAAGAATACACATCGAGATCAAAGTTGGAGTGAAAAAGAATAGTGTAAAAGGCCACGGGAAGCAAGACATTGCATATCAAGTTTATCTCTCAATTCCATTGTTATTTTGTATTGAGTACTTTATTTATAGAAAATGAAAATCTCATTTCAAACTATGTTCTATCTCTCCATATTCTGCATGAGTAGCTAAATTTCTGAATGGGTTGAGAAGTATTTAGCTAGCATGACTTAAGATTTACACTTTATGCAATCATCTTGTCTTATGTACGCATCATTCACCCTTTAGAGATACTTGAGAGAGTAGTCTAAAGATAGAATCTAGACTTTAGAGAGTCAGATTAGAATCTAGGCTTAAGAAAGTTAGATTAGAACCACATAAGCAAGAAATAGAAACTTAGGCATAAGTTCTATCATTATTTACACATTGCACGTACCCTATAAATAGGATATGATTGTATGCGGCCACCTTGTTTTATGTGTGTATCATTCATCATCGCATAGACAAGAATAGAGGCTTAGACATAAGTCCTATCAAAATTTTCATATACATCGCATGCGTCCTAGAAATAGGAATTATGACATTCTACATTGAGAGAAGACATGTTGTTATTTATGTGTAGCATGATCGTATAACTTGTGCATAATCTTAGGAAGTGTTAGTGATAACAGGAAGAAATGCACGTTATTACAGTGCAAAGATATAAAACAATGAAGGATTGCGACGATAAAAATATATAAAATTGCGTCCAAAAGCGTTAAGTTTATAACATTGCGATCGCATGCGTCCATCGCATTAAAACAGCTAACTTATGTATTTTGTGCAGAAAATGCGTTGTCGCAAGGCGAAATTGCGATCTAAGGAATTCAGAGTCTGGGCGCATTAAGAGATTGCGACCACAAGGCTGTGATCATATGCATTCACGAAGATCTACTCAAGAAGGTGGCCGCATAAAGCCGACGCATCAAGGTGAAAGCTTAATAAATCACGATGGGACAGAAAGCTGATGGCGATCGATTCCAAATTAAGTTGACAAGCCATTAACGACACTATAGCATGTAAACTTAACTTTTTAGTGACAATTATTTGGCACATCAGACAAAGAATTTACGACATCCCATCAGTGCAATCATTTGAGAGAAAAAGCTCTTCACCCTGAAGCTCTATAAATACCAAAGGCCACCTTCATTAAAGGAGTTCGGAGAATTCGGTCCCGCTATTTAGAATTTAGAGTTCGTCTTCACCATATACTTAGATTTTACATACTTCGAAGGTGGAGGTGAGCGAAGGGAGAATACGCCGAGAGATCGTCCTGGACAACTCGGAAAAGTACTAGGAAGCGCCGAAAACAGAGTCTTGCGGAAGCAAGAACATCTTTTGGGTAGAGTAGAGAAAACTCAGTGTAAAAACCTTGGGAAGCAATATATTGCTACCAGGCTCTCTATCCTTACTTTTCATTGTCATTATGTATTTTGAACTTATTTATAAAATGAAAATTGCATCTTTACATCTGTCCACTCTCTTCACCTTACACATGAGTAACTAAACTGTCGAATGAGTTGAGAAGCACTTAGCTAGCATGACCTGAGATCTTCACTTTATGCGATCATCTTGTATTATATATGCGTTATTCGTCATTTAGAGATACTCGGGAGGGTAGTCTAAGGATAGAATCTAGGCTTGGAAAAGTCAGATTAGAATCTAGGCTCGGAAGAGTCAGATTAGAACCGCATAATCAAGAGATAGAAGCTTAGGAATAAGTTGGGGAAAAATGTAAAAAAAATAAATTTAGAATTAATTTGTAGCTACAAAAAAGAAGAAGACGGAAGTTGGGGGAAAATGTGAAAAAAAAATAGATTTAACCTTAATTCGTGGCTAGAAATTTTACTTTTATTTTACTATAGGTCTTTGAAAATTTGAATTTGTAAAAGATTCTTTGAAAATGCAAAAACGCTAAAAAATATAAGAAGACATAAGTTGGGAGAAAAAAAAAATTAGCCATAATTCGTGGTTGGCCTTAAATCGTGGACGGGTACATGATTTAGCCTTAAATCGTGGATGGACTTAAAATTCGTGACCCCGTCCTCGATTTCACAACTCTATTTTTGTTAATAGTTTCAAACCAACCTTATTTTTGTCAATAAATATTAAAATAAAATTATTTTTAAAAAATTCAAATAATTATGAGGGGAACTTTTAAAATTAATTTTAATAGTAATAAGAAAAATAGTGAAATGCTTAATTAATTATAATTCGTCTTAAACTTTATAAATTAATTAATAGGCATTAATACTAAATACTGGAAGTGAGTATTTAGTGGAAAATCAAGATTAAAAGTGTAAATCTTAAAATTAAGAGACTAATTAAAATAAAACTCAAATCTCAATAGTAAAATTATAAATTTTGAACTCAAAGATGTAAAAATGTGAAATTTTGAAACTTAGGAACCAAATAAAAATTAATAAAAAAACTAAAGAACTAAAAACGTATTTTATTTCCTCTCAGGGGAGTTCTTTGATTTTAAAAAAAATGTTTTTCTAGATAACACTTTTCCCATCATCTGGATGAGGATAGGGATTGAGTTGTTTGTTTGTTTGTTTTGTTGGCATTACCTGTTTAAAAGAAAGAACGCATTTTTTTTCCTTTCTTCTTATAGTATTTTGGCGCTAATTAACATAGAATCATATGTTGCAAGTTTTCTATAGATTCGTTTCTATACGTATATATTATTGTCTCAAAATAGAGTTAATTAACACAATTTGAATGTATGTAATGCAACATTTCCTATGAGAGTTGAACTTAACCCAGATGTAGAATTTGTATATGGTTCTGGCCATATAAATCCACTAGGCAACAATGCTTCTGAAATTGACTATATAAGATTTCTATGTGGTGAAGGTTATAACAACACTTTACTCCAACAAATCTCTCAAGACAAGTCTACATGTTCTCCAATCAATTCTGACCAAGTTTTTTACCTAAACTATCCTTCATTTGCTCTTTCCACATCAATCTCAACCTCAATCCATCAAATCTACAAAAGAAGAGTCACGGTCAACAAATTCTACATATAAAGCCACAATTTTTGCTCTTTCAGGACTTAATATTACAGTCAATCTTTCTATTCTTTCATTCAAAGCCTTGGGTGAAGAGCTAAAATTTGAGCTTACAATTGAAGGAAAAATCAGTAATAGCATTGAATCGGCTTCCTTGATTTGAGATGATGGTGTACACAAAGTCAGGAGTCCTATAACCGTCTTCGTCTTTGATTCTGATACCTTCATTCACTAATACGTTTATAATTTTTCGTATTATCTCATTACCTATTTTTTCAAAATTATTAAAGATTAATAAATAACATAATTCAACTATCATATATAGATGTGTTAGTGACTTAAAAGTCGATGGTTCAAAATTTCCTTATCCCTATTGTATTCAAACAAAAAAAATCAATAAATTGCAAAAACAACCTTTGAAGTATGTGGTGGTTGCAATTATACCTCAAACTTTTAATCATAAAAATTGAGCCCTCGAACTTATTAAGTATTAAAATTGGACACTCAAACTTACGAAAGAGTTAGAACTTATTCCCTCTAATTTTAAAAGTTAGAATGGTTGTTTTTAAATATAGAAAAATAAACCAAAATATTTACAAAATATAGCAAAATTTTAGAACTATCCATGATAGATATTGATAGACACTGATAGAAGTCTATTAGTGTCTATCAACGTTTATCATTGGTAGTTCTAAAATTTTGCTATATTTCATAAATATTTTCAACAATTTACCATTTGAAATAATTTCCCAAATTAGAATTATGGTCTTGTGATTTGATAATGTCTTATAAATAGTTCATATAGTATGATAAAACACTCCAGTAGTTTTGGGAGACTATTTGTAATTGTTCTTTCAAACCAACAGATTTTAAATTCTAATTGAAAATTATATGGACTAAATTCTAACCGAACTAAATTTATAGTTAACCTTTAAATAAATCATTAATTGATTCTGATTCTTAAGGATTTGTTTTTATTGTTTTTTTAATCTAAAAAGGGAAGGGAAAATATTTTATGGCGAGGATTTGAATTGATGTTCATTTTTGGAAGAAACATTAAAACGAACAGGGAGGTTATCTCATGTAGAAAACAAACTTTCACACCTTCCCTAATTCTATTAAGTCGACCTAATAATGAAAGGTAACCATTCAAGATCGAAAAGCAAACAATTTTTCTGTTTAATTATATTTGGCGATTGCAAACAAAGTACAAGAAAAAAATTAAGAGAGGTTTGAAATCCATTTTCAAATGTTGAATTTAAAAAATAAGTCATTTTGAAAATAAAAGTTAAGTGTTTAACAATCACTAAAAATAGATTTTCAAAAAATTAGTTTATAAAATAAACTTATTTAGAAAAGATGAATTTTGAGTGTTTAATCTCTCCCTGATTCCTCACTTTAATGTCAAAATGAGTTTGTGGTATTAGCATGACTTTCGTCCCAAGAGGTCGAAGGTTCAATATCTCATCTCACATGTTATACTAAAAAAAATTCTCACTTCCACTATGTTGCCTCTAGCCAACCAACTTTGGCTACCACGCGATACAACCAACTTCAACCATCATAATAGTGTATGGTCGTTCTTTATAGTAATTTTGTATTAATAAAAAAATTAGAGTATATAACAAACTATTAAGGGTAGTAATGTATTTTCCATAGTAAAGGTAGTATTTTAATTTCTATTTGCTTTTCTTTTTGTATATTTTCAGTCATTTATTGTATTATTAAGAATCCATAATAATGAGAGAGAAACCACTGGATTGGCCTAAAAGAAACTAAACAAACTTTATATAAAAGTACTCTTGAGAAAAGAGTTGCCAAACAGAAAAATTGTCGATATTAGCCCTCCCTCCATCTTTTAGAAATAGCAACTTTTTTTTGTACGCATTAAACTAGTTTTTTACGGTTCATCTCGATCGAGGTCGAGCACCAAGATTTAGATTAAAATTTTTTATAGATGATTGCACTGTCATTTTTAAATTTTGAGAAATGTCAAATTTTGTGAAAATTAAGTAAGATTTGGAAAATATATAGATTCTCAATATTATTTCTATGCGAGATTTGCCAACAAGAGCTTAGTTCAACTAACATATGTATGTACTGAGGACCATAAGAGATCCGTGGTTTAAATCTCCCACCCCCAATTATACTAAAAAAATCTATGAGATTTGCCTACAGTTTATCGAGAAAGCCGAAAATGATCCATAGGATGAAAAAGTTAACTAAACTTATCTTTTTATCTAAATCGATGGCCGATCTCAACTGAGATGGATCGAAAAAAAACTATTTCAATGAATTTTCTAAAATGTATTAGTTCTAAATATGGAAACATCTAAGGGTTATTTAAATTCTGACAATTTCCCAAACACATATGTGATGATGATGAAAAGATTAAACAACCTTTTTGGTACATTTAAATAAGACTGCAATTTTAGTTTCTATATTTTTCATTAATCTTAAATTTAGTCCATTAACAATTTTCATGTAAAAAGGTGATACACTATGTGAGTATTCTACCAAAATTTATAAAATAAAGCCTCGTAGATAATAAACAAAAACTAGTTTGAAATATCATTTTGATCTCTATATTCTGAGATTTGTTTAATTTCAATTTTGTATATTTTCAAATAGAGCGTCAATGACCTATTTTTTTAGGCCCATATAAGATATAGCCTGGTTTTTAAAAATCTATAGTTTTTGACCTTTTGCTTACATCGTCATGAGGTGAAACTACTAAAACAACCTAAAGTGCACGAATGATGGATTTTTCTTCTCAATTCAAGCCCCTTGCTCTAGTTTGTTATTCTCCTTCTTCAAGCTTCCTTATTCGTTTTTTCTTTTCCCATATTTTGCCACCTCTTAGATTTTTTTTTTCAATATTTCATCTTCCCTGTACTCTGCGAGCATGACTTAGAATTGGACTCTCTTTCACAGAATAATTGATAAGCCACTACAATAATTCTAGGCTTCAATGTCGGTTGAAAATAGTGGTCTCGGATGTATAATGTCTCAAACATATTATATTCACCCAAAATTGAAAAGCGAGAACTGAGAAATTAGAATGAGGTGATAAAGAAGCAAATTGTGAACAAGGAGATGCAGGAGTGAGATCTATGCTCATCGTGTGTGTATTTTGGTTGTCTTGGTAATTTTACGATGATATAAGAATAAGGTTAAAAAACTTAGTTGTCAAAAAGTGGGTTAGATCTCATATGGTCTCTCAAAAGAAGCCATCCATACAAAAATCTCATTCAATATTCAATTTTAGTCCTTGTCCTTTTAATCAATTGTATATTTAGTTGTTTAAATATGGTTTCAAATTTTAGTGCTACATAATAATAATAATTTTTATGCAGTAGCATGTAAATATGGTTTCAAATTTTAGTGCTAATAAATAACAAAAAAAAAAACTTTGAAAAAATAACATTAAATAAGTGGTATGGAGAAAATTTAAGATTCTTTTTAGAGTATAGAGACTAAAATTGAAAAAAATTTTAAATACAGGAACCAAAATAGTATTTTAACCTAAAAAGTATTCGAAATAATAAACAACAAACTATTTAAAATTTAAATTAAAATACTATTTTGCTTAATATATTTTGAGGTTGTTTCAATTTTAGTTCTTATATTTTTAATAAATTTTAAATTTAATCCTTAATATTAGTTTATCGTTGATTTCTTAAAAAAAAAAATATTATTATCTATGAGCATTTTTAGTATGAAATTTGAAAATATTATTGCATGGGAATTACAATTATTAATTAACCAGTTTCGATTAAAAAATAACTTTTAAGGGAGTAATTTAAGATATTTATTAAAATTAGAAAATCTAAAATTTGAGTTGTTTGGAGACTAAAATTGAAAAAAGCCAAAAAGAAACCAACCAAAATGGTATATTATGCAAATAAAAGATTATGATAATTGGGTGAGGTGGAGGTAATATAATGGAAGAAGAAGAAGTAAATGAGCGAGAGGAAAGAGAAAGGAGAAGTTGAATGATCCCATCGGCAAATAAGTATGAACGAGTAGCTTACGGAAAAGGCGCCATGTTCAGATTCAGGCTCTCTCTATACTCTCTGTTACCTACCTCCAAAATATCCTTCCTAACCTCCTTCTCCTCCATTTCTACACCCACCCAATGGAAGCTCCTTTGCTCAATGGCGTCGCCGACGCCGACTATCAGCCACTCAAAACTTTCAGCGACGTCACTCGTGTCTTCTTCGCTGAGACGACCAAGCTCTGGAAGATTGCGGCGCCGATTGTGTTTGGTATAATTTGTCAATACGGAATCAACTCACTCACTAGCATTTTCGTTGGCCATATCGGCGATGTTGAGCTTTCCGCTGTTTCTATCTCTGTTTCCGTAATCGGAACCTTCGCCTTTGGCTTCATGGTCCATTTCCTTCTCTCTCTCTCTCTCTCGCGGTTGTTTTTTTGTGTTTATGATAATGATAAGGATCAATTGCGCAGTGCTTGTTTATGGAATACTTTACGAGTGCAGGATTGATTATGTTATATCGTTGTTGTCTTGTTTTTCTATTTTTCTTTTCACGAAGCAGAAAAGGAATCTGTAAAGTAATACTTAATTTACAATGTCCGTCTACTATTTCCAGATTAACTATTGATCACGTAGGAACACGACGAGAGAGTGCTTTTCTTTCTCGTTTTGCTAAATTTTTATTAAAAAATTGTTCTCCAGGTTCTAGATCTGGTAAAGTTCTTCCTGATTATGCGAATTCTGCCCGTATATGTGCGCTTAATTCATTTGTACCTATTCTGTAAGAATGTTTGTTTTCTTTGCTATTTTCCTATGATATTAACTTTGATGAAAATCGAAGGGGTTTAGAACAGTGATGTGTCTGGTGATTTGATGTATGAGAGAGAATTTTATAATAGCATTTCGAATGATTTTGAAGCAGCCGCAGTGGTGGCCTGATTGAATGATTTCTCGGAGAAGTTTTGCCTGAGATAATTGTTTAATTTTGCATATGAGTAGAAGACGAGTTTCAATAAATTGTGTACGCCTCTTGTTCTAATTTTTTTATTCTTGGCTATTATTGAATTTGATTTTCTATAAAATGTAGCTTGGTATGGGAAGTGCACTGGAGACGCTGTGTGGTCAAGCTTATGGCGCTGGGCAAGTTTATTTGCTTGGTGTTTATATGCAGCGTTCATGGATTATTCTCACAATCTCCAGCTTCTTCATTCTACCGATTTACTGGTATGCTGAACCAGTCCTGAAGTTTCTAGGACAAGCAGATGAAATAGCTGAAGTTGCAGGATGGTTCACAAGGTTGCTAATTCCTGAACTGTTCTCGCTGGCAATCGTTTTTCCCACCCAAAAGTTCCTTCAAGCCCAGAGCAAGGTCAATGTCCTTGCCTATATTGGGTTTTTGGCCTTATTATTACATGCTGCAATGCTCTGGCTCTTTATTTTCGTATTCAACTGGAACCTAACTGGTGCAGCTATTGCAAGCAACATTTCAAGTTGGGTTACTGCTATAGCACAAGTTATCTATGTTGTTGGCTGGTGTAAAGATGGATGGACTGGTTTGTCTCGGGCGGCTTTCAATGATATATGGGCCTTTGTCGGCCTTTCCTTTTCATCCGCAGTAATGCTTTGCCTTGAACTCTGGTATATGATGAGTATAATTATTCTTACTGGCCATCTTGATAACGCGGTATATGCTGTTGGTTCCCTTTCAATTTGGTAAGAACAGAACTTAGTATGTTTGGCTTACGCCGCACCCTTTTGTAGTTCGTACAACAAAAATTAATTGTATGCTGAATAATGAGATTATAGAGGCATTGCTTGAGAATGGGTAGCAAGTTCGTGGAATAATAATGAGACTATAGAGTGTAGGGCTTGGAAATAAAACTTTGAGAGTTGTAAAGTATACAGAAATAATGGATACCTTTGTTACGAACTTTAATAGTAAAATAGGTACATCAAATGAAGGATGCCGAGTTTTTACTAATCCTTTTACTTTTGCTTTTCCAGCATGAATATCAACGGATTCGAGGCAATGTTATTCATAGGTATAAATGCTGCCATTAGGTATGTGATTTTCATCCATTATATTTCTGGTTGGAAAGTGCACTTATCTTTTGTGCATCCAACTAAATTGTCCAATCATAATTTTCCATATGACAAAATCTTCTTATGTTTGTCTTTAATATTTTAATTATTTGTTTGTGTGTGATGATAGTTAAATGCATAAATATGAGTGCATTCCAAGATACACCTAAATATTACTCTTTCTTATCCCTTGAAAGGCTTGTTATTGTATCTGATCATTCTAATACCAGGGATCTTAAATTATAAATATACTATTGTAATATATGAATAGTTCAATGGAAAGTTTATTTCATATTCCAAATAAACTATGGTGTAAAGAAAAACAGAACAATATGATAGATAATATGCAACTGTTTGATCTGCCAAAATTTATTGCTTGATTTGTCATCTGTGTATATAATAACTATTATTAGTGTATTGAATTTGCATTTGTGTCATCTTCCCAGCGTGCGGGTCTCCAATGAGCTTGGACAAGGACATCCAGTGGCGACCAAATATTCTGTCTATGTTACAGTATTTCAGTCTCTTCTTCTCGGATTACTTTCCATGGTGATTATCTTAATCACAAAGGATGATTTTGCTGTCATTTACACCAGCAGTAAAGAAATGCAAGTTGCTGTCTCTAAACTGGCATACCTTCTTGGAATCACCATGGTTCTTAACAGTGTCCAGCCAGTAATTTCAGGTACCAAATCCAGCATGTTTTACAAGTCTGCACTAAGTTAATAAGAATCTCCCTTCTCTTTTTAACTTTTTCCTGAGTTTTTTCAGGCGTTGCTATTGGAGCTGGTTGGCAAACGTTGGTAGCATATATCAATCTTGGCTCTTATTATGTTTTTGGTCTTCCCCTTGGTTACCTTCTTGGTTATACAAAACATTTGGGAGTTCAGGTCAGTAAATTTTCTTTCCCTTTTCATGAAATTGAAGGTAAATGATGCAGGGTATATCTTATATATTATGATTTATGCATAAGCATCTTACCGTTTCTCCTTTAGCCAATATGTAACATATAATTTATTTTATAATCACAGGGACTATGGGGAGGCATGATCTGTGGTCTCTCTCTCCAGACCATTCTGCTTCTGATCATACTCTATAAAACAAACTGGACCCATGAGGTAAGTTTAATCTATAGTAATTTCAAACCCCTCTCCCACTCTTTAATTAATTTATAAATTTGGTTTTACCTATGATATGACAACTCTTGATCAGATATATTCTGTTCCTTTGGCACATTAAAAATAAATTTAAAAGAGAAATGAGACAGGATAAAAATTATACTAGCTGGTTAAAACATATTTCTAAATTTCCATCGTTGTGGTTTCTCTATTCAAAAATAATTTTAATAATTCTATACTTAGAAGCAATTTAGATCACTTTTAGAGGAAGCATTTGATTAATGATTAGTGCATAATACCATTCTCAAAAACTTACCCTAGTCTTGTACTTAGAGAAGGTTTAGGAATGATTTTAAAATGGTTGAAAACATTTTTTTCATGTTCAAAATTACTCTCATACATGTCTTTTAATCAAAATCAATTTATTATTAGTTTTATTGTATATGAAGTGATTTTAAAATTATTAAAATACTTTTATCATGTTTAGAATCACTTCGAAAATGCCTTTGTAAATGACAAAAGTGATTTTTTTTAACCATTTCAAAATCAACCTCAAATATATACTTACATTTTTAAATGTGATCCATATCATCAAAATTGATTTGAATAATTAAAGACAAGCATGAAAATAATTTCAAACATGACAAGTGATTCTAACCTTTTAAGATCATTTCCAAACATGCTGAAACTGTTCAAGGAGTCACCCGAGCATGTTGTTGTACATAAGATTTATGGAAAACTTAAGTGAGACCTGTTATTAATTAACGAGATTATACTATGCAGGTTAATCAGTCGATGGAACGGATGAAAAGATGGGGAGGACAAGAGGTCAAAATTGACAATACAACTGATTACATATGAAGTAGATAGACAGAAAACAGCTTGACCAATTGCTCTAACTTGCTTTGATTTTTTTTTCTCCTTTTTTTTGGTTCCAAAACTATTTATGTTCCTTAGTTCTCCATGCCGGTCTAAAATAACTAGCTCACAAAAATAAAAACAAAAAAAATAAAATCCTTGGTGATCAAAATACAAGAACTTGATTGTTAACTATTACTAGTCAGCAATCAAAGCTCTTTCCTTCACTTTTGTAGACACGGTTGCTCCTTTTTTTTCCTATTTGTTCATAGTTCTTGTCCATTTTCCTACTTGTTAGTCTTATAAATTTTAAATCTTTGATTTTCTTCCCCCCATTTCTTTTGTTTTTTTTACCTTTTTACTAACTTCCAAAATATTACTAACCTTAATCATTCAGCTTTGCTTCATTATAAATTGTATCTTTTATATAAAGACAATAATCTGGAAACGGTGTTGTATTATATGTTTTAAGAGCTGGGAAATAATATTCTTAGAAGGTGCAATGACAAAACATTTGTGAGAGTTAGAAGAATTAAAATTGAGATTTCAAACCTATAAAGAAGAAAATGAAAAAGTTGATAATATTTGAAAAACCAAAATAGGTTAAGTTTAATTTCATCTAATGAGATATTTGATCTCAAATAAGTGCTAAACCTACTATTACCTAATTACTTGTTTGGATATTTGTAATAGATAATAAAATATGGAAAAAAAAATTAAAAATATATCACCTTTTTAAAATATTTGCAAATATGAAAATGTTGACTAGTTAACTTTTGAATTTTTTCTAATTTCCAGTTTCACCCTCCCAAGACTTGAAGATACTCGATTCATTCATAAGTGATTTTAACACCAACAAGTCAATCATGAAATTTGATTATTATAACGAAACATTAAATATAAATAGCAAATAGAAACGGATTTGAAAAAACTATTTTTTAGTTCACAAATTTACACCATTTTTAGAAATAGTTTGAAATAGAAATGAGAATAGTTATTAAACAAGTTTATTTATCAAAAAATGAAATGCGAACGATATCTAACAGCAAATAGTTTTTTTTTTTTTTTTTTTTTTTTTTTTTTTTTTGCTTTTCATAGGCTTAAGAGTTGATGTTTATCATAAATAAACTTGAAAAAAAATGGCATAAATAGCCAAAAATGAAGGGCACAAATTGAAATATGTGTAAAATATTTGCAAATATGAAAATGTTGACTAGTTAACTTTTGAATTTTTTCTAATTTCCAGTTTCACCTTCCCAAGACTTGAAGGTATCCAATTCATTCATAAGTGACTTAACACCAACAAGTCAATCATGGAGTTTGATTATTATAACGAAACATTAAATATAAATAGCAAATAAAAACGGATTTGAAAGAAACTATTTTTTAGTTCACAAATTTACACCATTTTTAGAAATAGTTTGAAATAGAAATGAGAATAGTTATTAAACAAGTTTATTTATCAAAAAATGATAAATGCGAACGATATCTGACAGCAAATAGTTTTTTTTTTTTTTTTTTTTTGCTTTTTATAGGCTTAAGAGTATGGTGTTTATCATAAATAAACTTGAAAAAAATAGAATAGATAGCCAAAAATGAAGGGCACAAATATTAAATGAATGACACAAATTGAAATATGTGTATTTGTGTATTGCAATATTTGTTTACAAAATCAAATCAAGAAGAAGGGTTTGTTTGGCTGTTTGCTATTTTTACGAAAGTGCCCTTGAGGTATTAAAAAGAAAAGTGATCGTATGAATGTTTGGAAAGGGCAAGAAAGGGACAATAAGGTGGTCAGTAGCTATCGTTGATAGAAGTTACCAATGATACCATGTTATTGATGATAGAAGCTAACACTAATATCACGTTATCAGTAATAGAAGCTACCACTAATAGCATGTTCTTGGTGATAGAAGCTACCACCGATAGCATATTATCGGTGCTAGAGAGATATCGATGAGGTCATTGATAGCATGATATCAATGAGATCTTTGATAGCATCTTATTAGTGTTGTTATCAGCGAAAGAAGCTATCACTGATAACCACGATATGAGTGATATTAATGATACCGACGATAGAAGTTAGGTGAAATCTATATATCGAGTTTCTTTGAAAGTTCATAACTAGTTATAGAAATCTATCATTGCTAGACCTAAGTTTAATATTTCAAGGTTGATTCTAATGGATGAAAGTCTATCAATGATAGCGACTGATAGCTTCTATCAATGATAGACATGATAGAAGATTATCAGTGATAGCTACCGTGTTAATTTTTCAAAGTTGTTATTTATGAAAGTCTATCAATGAAAGTCACTAATAGTTTTCCAATGACTGGCATAGCTTAACTTTTCAAAGTTGTTGGTTTTCTTTCAATGTTGATAACCGCTTATAAAATTCTCTCATTGATAGGCACTGATAGCATTAACTGTTAATATTTCAAGATTAGTTCCAATTGATGAAAGTATATCAATGATAGCCACTGATAACTAATAGCAAATTAAAAGCTAATATTTCAATATTTTATTAACATTTCTCAAATTGAAAGCTACAACTGATAGCAACTATCAATGATAGCAGCTATCAGTGGCTATCACTAATAGTTGCTATCAGTGATAGCTTTCAATTTGAGAAAATAAAAAAGAAGTAAGCAAAATTATAGCTAGGCGTGGACTTTTTAGTCTTTTCTATTTTTTGTTCTATATATATAATTATTTTATCATTGTACTACATATTTTGTTATTTTGGACTTGAATTCTATTTATACAACTAGCCCTACTTGTTTTTAGTTTTTTTACACATTAGTAAGAAGTTATTTATTTGAGTATTTGTTCTTTTACTATTTTTGATACTCTAACTTGGATATTTTGTGAATTTTTATTTTGGATATTAGTAGCTATCTTCTAGACGAACTCTTTGATATATTCTCTTATCGCTCAAGTTTAAGATTTTTTAGGACTATCCTAATACTATAATAATCACCTCTTACTATACTAAATACTATTTTGTATTTCCCAATTAGGTACAGTCAACACTATTTCAAAACTTCTATTTGTTGTAGTATTTACTATTAGTTACAATTTTTGTTATTTTACGTTCATCAATTTTTTATTTTTTGTTACAGTGTTTTATTATTTCTATCTCAAATTAAAATAGTTAATACCTCAAACACATACTATTATAATCCAAACTAAAATAATCTACACCCCCAAATATAAACTATAATAACCTAGGACTATAATAAACCAACTCCTTACCCCAAACACCTAGTGATTATTGATTAATTCATGGATAAGTTTTTTTATTTAATTTTTTTAACAAATTTTGATCGTAACTTATTCAGATTCTGGGTGTTAGATAAAATTATAACTTAAGAGTTAAATTAATTCCTTGAACTAAGGCGCAAGGATTAAAAGGAAAAGAAACAATCCTTTTGAAGTTTGAAAAGTATGATCTGGCCGTTCTTTTTAGTTAAGATGTATATTTTATATTGTGAAACTGTAAGCAATCAGTCAGGATGGCCGAGTGGTCTAAGGCGCCAGACTCAAGTTCTGGTCTTCGAAAGAGGGCGTGGGTTCAAATCCCACTTCTGACAATGTTTTTAATTTCTTTTTTTCCATCTTTGTGTACAAACAACACATCTCATTTCAATTAACAATATCATGTATTTGCACCTCTTTATTGCTTTAATTGTTTCCCCACAAAAGTCCCTCAAAGGTTCAAGTTTTCAAAGGAGGGTGTGGGTTCAAATCCCACTTATGACAATGTTTTTAGTATTTTTTTTTTCCATCTTTGTGTACAAACAACACCTCATTTTCAATTAACATTATCATGTAGTTGTAGGTAACCCTCTTTATTGCTTTAATTTTTCTTCCCCACAAATGTCCCTCAATAACCTTTGACAAGCTAGGATGACCGAGTGGTCTAAGGCACTAGACTCAAGTTCTAGTCTTTGAAAGAGGTCGTGGGTTCAAATCCCACTTCTAACAATGTTCTTAATTTTTTTTCCCATTTTTGTGTACAAACAACACATCTCATTTTCAATTAGCATTATCATGTAGTTGTAGGGGGCTCTTTATTGCTTTAATTTTTTTCCCCCCACAGAAGTCCCTTGGTGGCCTTTGACAAGATTTTTATTTTATTTTACTTTAATCTCTATATAAACAAAAGAGAAATTATTTCAAACGGTAAAACTGTTGAAAATATTTACGAGACATAACAATTTTTTTGAATTATCAATGATAGACGTTAATAGATGCTGATAGACTTCTATCAGTGTTTGTGTCTATCAGCGTCTATCATTGATAGTTCTAAAATTTTGCCACATTTTGTAAATATTTTGACTTATTTTTCTATATTTAAAAACCGCCCTAAACAAAATACCTCATTTTCAAAACATCTCTTTTCATCTCTTAATTTATTCTCTTTTTTTTTTTTTCACAGAAGTGCCTCTTTAATTTTTATAATATAATATAACTTCATTTATTTGTATTGATCTCAATATGCATAATTAGAAGAAAATAAAACAAAGATACTAATAAACAGAAGAATAATCAAGGTTTGAAGTATTGACAAAAATGTCAAACATACCGATTATATGAAAATGTCTTTGCCAACAGAATTTTTTTGGAAAAGAAAATCATGAATAAAGCTGTTAATGAGATTTCCAATCAGGATATATCTAAAAAAAATAAGTAACGTCTAAATGAAAAATTGTCAATGTGAATGGAAATTTCTGAAAAATCAAGAAAAGAAAATGTTCATAACTTAACTATGAATTCTCCAAGATCTACAGTGGACTCACACAAGTTCTTCACATTACATGTCTTTACCTTCGATTGGAATACAATTGGCATATAGTTCTTGAGAGGTGTATAAATGTTGAAAAGAAGAGGGAAAGTGGGAGCGAGAACAAGAGATAAAAGAGAGCGAGAGCAAGATGAATAATATCAATTCTAGACGTCTCAATCTCATACCCAACAAAATAATCATCTTTTATTCTCAACAATCTTATTCTCAAATATATTGTTCTCAGTATTCTCTACCAATAGACAATTATTAAAACCTTAAACCAAACACCTCCAAAATGGTTAAGACGTTATAAAGTTGTGAATTAAGAAACCATTCCATTCGTAATGAGAAAATAGAAACAAATAACAAGTTAACAAACAATAATATAATAGAGTAATAAAAGAGAGTAGTAATACAATAAACTGTTCACTACATTCCAGTGAGAGAAAAGAATATCAAAAAGTAACCATCAAGCGATAGAAGAAATGCCCATGAGAGAGGAGTGAAACTCAATGGCTTAGTGCTAAATTTCAATAGTTATTTGCTACAAACAAGCAGGGTATTTGGAATAAACAAACTGTGGCTACGTTACAAAAACGATGCAGGAACCAACCTGTTTGTAAACCTTTGACCAATTTATTGCAGAAGAATAAAGTTGAAGTTCCATACAGATAAACATGTATAACCTAACGTTTAACCCATTGGAAGCTCTTTCTTGCTTTTGCCTTTCCTGGCTTCTTTCTTTCTACGACACGTGCATCTCGGGTCAAGAAACCAGCTACCAAGCAAATAGAAAAGAAAAATTTGATCAGTAAAATACACAAATATATACTTATGTATCATTCTCGTCATAGCTGACCAAGAAAAAGTGTAATCGTTTTATCTTACATGCTCGCAATGGAGGACGGAGATCGGGTTCCCAATTCTGCAAGGCTCTGCTGATACCCAACTGAATAGCTCCAACTTGACCTGAAGATTCAGAACTTTCACTCACTTGAAAACACATACGGCGAGAGTAGAGAGAAAGGAAGTTTGTACTTGGAATAGATGGAAACAAAAATAGCTGACTCTCGATGGCTTAGAGTCAGGATAAAACTCCAGAAAGCATATAAGCAGCAAAGTCGAAACCATAATGCATCCTTCCTAATATAGTCAAAAGCATAAACTTCTCCATCCAACCATTAGACTGAGAAGCTGGCAGTAATAGATCTTGTATTGATGACGAGAAAAGAAGTTATTAAGGTACTGCATCATCTGTTAATGACTAGCATAATTCAAAAGATACCCAGTTTTAATTGGCATATCATGTAAAGTAAAATCGATAAGATGATCAGACGCCAATATTAAAGGTGTATTAATGAAAACAGGTAAAGGAGGAAAGGCTTAGGTTGTGAATTAGATAAACGACCTACTTTTGTATCTAAGTCATGAAGAAAGAGAGTTGTGAAGTGAAAACGGGGAACTTATAGAATGGGAGTAAAAAAGAGAGTTTCTTTTGTGAACAGAGGTAACTCAGGTCTAGTAAAGAGGAGAGGTTATCATAAGAACAGGAGTTCTATGATGAAGCTCAAATTTATTTGAAGTTTTATGGCCGTGGAACATATTTGATGGTATGGAGTTCCATCTAAAAAATAATTGGTAATGAGAGGAGTAACCCATGTCCCTTGTTTTTTTCAATGTGAAATTCTCAATCGAACATAAAGCAAAGTAATTTATGCATTGTACATCAATCCATGGCAACAAACTTAAGCAGAGACTGATGTCTAATAAACATTTATTTTTGTCTCAATCATAACATATATACTTAGGCTTTTGTTTCAAATTCAAATTCTATGTTTGAATAGCAGGGTTTAATTACTTGCGATGAAATGAAATACTATATAATGAAACTGATAAGTTGCAAAGTAGTTGCAGAAGGAAAAAAAAAATTAAGAGAGCTTTTCATTAAAGAGAGATAAGTACACAGAATTAGACAATGCGATAACAGGTGTTAACCCACTCGATGCCAAAGGAGAACTAGTGACAAGAAATAATCACATATACGAAATAGTGACCAGATAATGGGCTACAGCAAGCAGAACACAAAAACCATAAAAACAAAATTTGAGAACAGACATAACCAGTATATAGATGTAACGAGAAGTGTTAAATGTTATTTAGATCTTAACATACCCGTTGTACCACCTCCTTTAACAGTACATTTGACATCCCAAAGGCCTAATGTTTTGGTCTCGGAGAAAGGCCGAAGAAGAGCAGCCCGACTATCGAGCATTGGGAAATAGACATCAAACTCTTTATCATTCACTATGAACTTGCCATCCCCTGGCTGAATCCATACACGAGCAATGCTGCATTTCCTTCTTCCCGTGCCATATGCTCTTCCTTTGTCATCTACCTGTCTCACTCTTGCTTTTGCAATCTCTTCTTGTTTCTGGCGCTCAATTTCAGCTCTTGAGGATTTTCTTGTGTTTTTCTCATAACGCATATCCTCTATTTCACTTAGAGGGGGCAACCCCTCAACCCCTTCCAAATCTTTCAAAGCTATCAAACTGTCTAGCATGTCATCGGTGATTCCAGATGCAGCAATAAGATCTCCGAATGCTCGATTAGGACCTGCAGTTGACATATTAAATGAACAACATAATTGATTTTTTTTAAGAAAAAAAGAAGTGAAATGTTACAGAAACGCATCCATGATCCACATTCCCAAACATCAACGAATTCACCAGAGTAATTAAACAAAAAGAATAGTTCTTTTATTACTTTTTATTATTATTAGTATTATTTGTTAAAACAATAGAAAATCGAGAACACTAGGTTTACGTGGAAAACCCTAGAACAGGGAGAAAAAACCATGATAGAGTCTCTTTTTATTATTTTAACATACAATGAAAGTTACAAAAGAAGCCATATTTATAGGTTCTAGCAAGCCCTAATATAAAAAAAGGAAATAAACCTAAGGTAAAGTAAAATACTAAAATACCCTCGGGGTTATAAACTATCAACAAAGCCCCTTATTTCTAACACTCCCCCTCAAGTTGGGGCGTAGATGTCAATCAGACCCAACTTATTAACATGAGTCAAAACTTTGTCTGAGTAACCCTTTGATAAGAACATCAATAACTTGTTGACTAGATGGAATATATGAAATACAGATACTGCCATTGTTCAGTTTCTCTTTTATAAAGTGTCTACCAATCTCCACATATTTCGTTCTATCATGTTGTACAGGATTATTGGCTATGCTTATAGTCGCTTTATTATCACAATAGAGCTTCATAGGTAAAACACTGTCTTGGTGAAGATCAGACAAAACTTTCTTCAACTAGATTTCTTCATAAATTCTCAAACTCATAGATCTATATTCAGCTTCAGCACTGCTTCTAGCAACAACACTTTGCTTCTTACTTCTCCAAGTAACTAGGTTACCCCACACAAAAGTACAATATCCAGAGGTAGACTTCTTGTCAATAACTGATCCTGCCCAATCAGAATCGGTATAAGCCTCAATGCATTTTCTGTCAATTTTTCTGAACATCAGACCTTTATCCGGAGAACTTTTCAAATATCTCATAATCCGATTCACAACTTCCATATGTTCAAATATCTGGTCTAGTGGGAGATGAGTAAATCAACTTTCCCACTAGATGTTGATACATCTCTTTATCAACAGGATCTCCCAGTTTTGCATTGAATTCAACAGGAGTGTCAGTAGATCTACATCCAATCATACCTGTTCCTTTTAACAAGTCAAGAGTGTATTTCCGTGGTGAGATAGAGATCCTTTCCTTTGATCTTGCTAACTCCATTCCAAGGAAATACTTTAGATTCCCTAGATCTTTTATCTTGAACTCGTCAGCCATTTTCTTTTTTAGCCTGGTGATCTCAACAGTATCATCTCCGGACAAGACAATATCATTACATACACAATTAGAACATCAATTTTTCTAGATACTGATCTTTTTGTAAACAACATGTGATCAGAGTATCCTTGAGTGAAACCTCGGGACTTAACAAAGGTAGTAAACCTGTCGAACCACACTCTCAGGGACTGTTTCAAACCATACAAAGAATTCTTGAGTTTACAAACTTGATGATCAAATTGAGCTTCAAAACCTGGAGGAGGACTCATATACCTCTTCTTCTAATTTGCCATTCATAAATGTATTTTTTACACAAGTTGATGGAGAGGCCAATCTTTATTAATTGCAACAAAAAGGACCCGGACCGTGTTTAACTTCGCTACAGGGAAGAAAGTCTCAGAATAATCTATTCCATAAGTTTGAGTAAACTCTTTTGCTACAAGTCTGGCCTTGTACCTGTCTAGAGTTCCATCTAATTTATACTTCAGAGTGAACACCCACTTGCACCCAATTGTTTTATGCCCTTTAGAAAGAGCTACAAGGTCCACTTATCATTATTTTCAAGAGCTCTCATTTCTTCCATGACGGCAGTCTTCCACTCAGGAATTTCCACAACAATTTGAATGTTTTTTGGTATTATTGCTATATAAAGGCTGGTAGTGAATGCCGTGAACTCAGAAGACAGATTACTGTAAGACAGAAAGCTATACATGGGTACTTGGTGCAGGACCTAGTGCCCTTTCTCAATGAAATGAGCATGTCAAGAGAGAGATCATAATCTCCTAGTTTGTCTGAATCCTCATCTACAATGGGATTTTGATTACATGCTCCAGCCTGAGGTTGAGTCTCACCTTCTTGTGTTTCTGTCGAAGTCTCATCACTGCTTGCAACCTTGGTTTTCTCTGGAACTAACATATCAGTCCTGTCATTCTCAGTCAAATCAACAATATCATCCTCAACACACAAGTTAGTGTTATCAGAGCCAGCAGTACCTTGAGCTTATGTTGGTTCAGATTCATAGACCGAAGCCGACAAAGTAGTAGGGGACACTATTTCCTTTCTAAGATTTTTCCTGTAGTAAGTTATCCAAGGGACTTGTTTAGTGGGTAGAACGGTGTCATGGGCACTCAGGATGGGTTCAGGAAGGAGTACGGAAGGTCAGTAGAGACTGAAGATGGGACTAAAGATGTGGACCAGTTAGTCTCTTCACTAGTACTCTCCCTCTAAAAATGACTAATGGGGAAGAAAGATTTATCCTCAAGGAACGTTACATCCATGGAGATGAAGTATTTTCGGGAAGAAGGGTGGAAGCATTTATAACCTCGCTAGTGAAGGGGGCCAATGAAGCACATTTCTGAGTACGAGGGGTAAACTTAGTTTGGTTAGAGCCATGACTATGGACAAAGGCAATGCACCCAAAAACCCAAAGAGGGACATCAGGAATAAGCCACGTGGTAGGGTATGATTCTTTGAGGCATTCAAAAGGGGTTTGGAGTTGGAGGACACGGGAAGGCATTCGATTAATAAGATGAGCTGCAGTCGGAACTGCATCCCCCCATAAGTAAGATGGAAGTGAAATAGATAGCATGAGAGACCGTGCACTCGAGGAGGTGACGAATTTTCCCTTTCAGCCACCCCATTTTGTTAAGGGGTTAGGCACACGAGCTTTGGTGGACAATACCTTTAAAGGACGAAAAATCACAAAGGGTATGATTAAGGAACTCACGACCATTATCACTACGAAGAATAGCAATTTTGGTGTTGAATTAAGTCTCAACAGTAGTGTACAATTATTGAAATATCAATGAAACGTCAAATTTATCGGTGAGGAGAAAAACCCATGTAAGATGGGTATGATCATCAATAAAGGTCACAAAAACATTTCCCCCAAGAGGTGGTAATACTCAAGGGACCCCAAACATCACTATGAATAAGGGTAAAGGGCTGAGAAGATTTGTAAGATTGAGAGGAAAAGGTGACTCTATGCTGTTTTGCACGAATGCACACATCACAAGATAGAGAAGAGACATCAACTTTATTGAATAAATGAGGAGATAAATATTTCATATATTGGAAATTTGGGTGACCAAGGCGAAAATGCCACAACATACAATCTTTTCCTGAAGTTGAAGAATAAGAAGACAACAAATTAGTCCTATAACAGTTCCTAAAGGAAGCATCATTATCAAGGAAATAGAATCCTCTATTGTGCCGGGTTGTGCCAATCGTCTTCCCCGAGCTTAAGTCCAAAAAGAAAACATTATCTGGTGAGAAGGCAACTTGACAATTCATATCTCTAGTTATCTTACTAATAGATAGTAAATTTTAAAATATGTTGGTTACATGCAGTACATTCTGTAAAGTTAAACCATCAAAAGGAGAAATATGACCCTTGTCTGCAATAGGAGCAAACGATCCATTTGCAATCCAAAACTTTTCATTACCAATACTCGGAAGATATGATAGAAAATTATCAAAAGATCCGGTCAAATGATTTGTGGCACCTGAATCAAGTATCCATGGTTTCTTCCCATTTATGTTGAGCTTAAGGATTGAGAGGTACCTAATTGAGCAACGGCCCCAAAAGAAGAGACACTAAGGTTACTTTGGCAATTTACCTGAGGTTGTGACTGTGAGGCACTCGCAGATTCACTCATAAGAGCCCAACGAGGATTGGGCTTGTCACTTGGAGGACTTCTTTTGCCATTCGGTGGTCTACCATGTAACTTCCAACACTGATCTTTCGTATGCCAGGATTTCTTGCAATGTTCACATACCGGGGTCTGTTTCCCATTTTTCTTGTCACTATCAAACCAGATAATTTCGAACTGAAAGCAACAGATACAGTCATGATGTTCATAGCACTGACCCTGTCTTCCTCTAGACGAACCTCATAGCACACTTCCATAAGAGAAGGTATAGGCTTCTGTCCTCGTATACAGCCTCGCACTACATCGAACTTGGAGTTCAAACCAGCCAGGAAATCATAAACACGATCGACTTCCTCAATCTTGGAATACTGGATACCTCCACAAGGACAAGCTCAAATGATTTCACGACACAGGTCCATCTCCTGTCAGATTAGGGACAATTTTTTAAAGTATGAAGTGACATCCATCGTCCCCTATTTGCACTCGTGAGCCTGTTTACGTAGAGTGTAAAGACGAGACGCATTCTGCCTTTTAGAATATAATTTCTGAACTGCATCCCAGATATCTCGAGCAGTCGCAGTAGACAACGGCTTCCCTATCTAAAGTTCCATACTATTAATCAGCAGTGATCAAAGCAGGGAGTCTTCTCTTTTCCAAATGCGCTCCTGAAGACCTCCTGGCCTAGGTCTTGGTATCTCACCAATTAGATACCCAACCTTGTGACACCCTTCAAGAGCCATTTTAATGGACTGAAACCAGAAGAAATAATTCTGACCATTCAATTTTTCTCCTGTAATTAACTCTAAGGAATTTCCCATAGATCCAGACAAATAGTTTGTAGTTGTTAAAACAGATAAAGGGGTTACTGAATTCTCTGGATATATCGATAGACTGAAAGGAATGTCAGAATTCACTATACTGGAATTTAAGTTTGTGGAAGCACCTAGGGCTGTCCCAAGAGCAACGATTTGTTGCTGAAAATTTGCCTGAAGATTAGCCAACTGTTGTTGAACCATTAGCGGAGATAAACCAATCGAACCTTGATGTTCATAACTAGGCGACAGATGATGAAGAAGGCCTGATGGCTACAGGTAGGTTATTTGCAGCTGGAAGGGAAAGGAGTCGGGGATTCCCAGTGGCTGCAAGGGGCTTGTTGCCACAGTAGGGGATTTACCTTTGTGGTAGGTAGACGACTCACCAATCTTGGCTTCAAGGTGTATGTTTCGACTATCGACAGCAAGGTTGGAGGGATGGGCAGCGGCGGCACTCGATAACAAGGGAGGAACGTCGGCAGCATTGTGAAAAAGAGCGGCAGTGCTAGGGTTTCCATCAAGGGGTTGCGACGGCGCTAGAGTTGGATGGATATGCAAGGATTGAAGATGCCGATCAATGGTGGCTTGGACGACAGTAGCGGCAGTGGTCAGAGGCCCCATCGACAACTATGGCGAAAGCGAGACTGGTGCAGAACTAAGGTTATCTTGCACCAGTTGGTTTTCGCCGATGGTGGTTAAGGTTTCATCACCACGCTCTGATACCATGTTAAAAGATAGAAAATAGAGAATACTAAGTTTACGTGGAAGATCCTAGAACAGGGAGAAAAAACCACGATAGAGAGTCTCTTTTTATTATTTTAACATACAATGGAAGTTACAAGAGAAGCCATATTTATAGGCTCTAGCAAGCCCTTATACAAAAAAAATAAATAAATAAACCTAGGACAAAATAAAATACTAAAATATCCTTGGGCTATAAACTATCAGCAAAGCCCCTTATTTCTACCATTATTATTATTTTGATAAGAAACAAGATATGTTCAACAAAAGACCCAAAAAAAAAAAAAATCAAAGAAGAACCTAGCGTAGCGGCAAGGGGTTGAGATTACCCCTCCCAAAAGCTTAATTAAAGAGAGTCTTTCAATTGTTAATAATCATCAAAAGAAAATAACTACAAAAGAATTTGGTGTGATTTGTGTACCACTGGTGTAAAACCAAAGGATAGAAAAAACTCTCAAATGATTTTATTTCTCCAAAATACTGACCCAACCTATTATTTATAGACAATGGTTAAAAACAAACTGTTTTACAAAGACTACCTGTAAATAAAGGGTAGTTGGTTAAGGTCTATTAGTTACAGCACCTAAAAATTAACTAACTAAACATTCTTATAAACTGATACATCAACCACACCACCAAGAAGTAATGTGTTGCACCAAATGCCAAAAGGAATGAAAGAATAAGTATTTATATTTAAAAAGCCTGCAATTTCTTTCCTTCTAAAGACACCAAAGAAGGAAGCAAGCTGCACATCTCTAAAGGACCGGAGATCTTCCCCCTACCGCCAAAGACCTTTCCATCAAGCCCTTCTAAAACAGCACACAAGGAAACCACATTTCAGCCTCAAACCGAGAGTGAAGAATAAAGTGATCCAACTATCCAAAGGTTCCCCCTGAAGATAGACAACAAATTGAGGGAGACATCGTCCAAATTTGAAGATTTCCTTTTCTCTGTTTTTCCCCCCTTTCTTTTTTATGAGGAACTGGACAAAATTCAATAAAGCACAAAAAAGAGCATCCTAGGGGCAAGGGGAAGAGAACTCCCCATCCCAAAGAAGAGTACCTACAAAAAAGCCCTCCAGTGCCTTGCGATCATTGAGGGGAATCAGTTACAAAAAAACAAAAATAAATAAATAATCTCATGACCGCGACACCACCAATATTCCAAAAATCGGGGAAGGACGTAAACTTATCTTCAATGGTTCTCCTATATCGCTCCAACCAAATACTCTATATAGTGGCGCGAAAGTCAATTTTCCAAAGAGCTTGACACTTTCCTTTCAAATTCCAGCCAAGGACTTCCAATATCCAAGCATCCAACAAGGAAGACAAACCTGGAGCCCAAAAGTTTCCAGCAAGCAATTCCAACTGTCTAACAAACAGGCCATTAAGAAATATATGGGCTATGACTTCCTCACTACTGTTGAATGTAGAAAGCAAACCGAAGGGGAGAAACAATTCCTCCCATTCTTCTTTTGCAGCATCTCTTGAGTATTTACCCTCTAGTGCACCTCCAAATCGAGCTGGATAGCTTCTGTATGAGGAACACTCTTTTCTCTGCAAGCTTCAAAAAGAGAAATCTAGTGGAGAAAGAACCAGAGGATTCCAACGACCATCTATTTGGATCAGCTCCTTTCCCAACCGATAATTTTGAAGCTTTCTTTGAAGCTTATCGTGGGTATTTAAATTTATGTAGGCTCGGTGTTTTTGAATGCCCAAGGTGCCCTTAGGCGCAATGGCTCTCTGGAGCCTAGGCACAAGGCGCACAAAAAAGATGCGAAATTTTTTTTTTTTTTTTTTTGTGAGGCGTACAAAGGCACACTATATATAAAAATATTACATTAAAAAGAGAAGTATAATTGAAGTAGAAATATTGAGAAAAAAAAAAGGGGACCCAAAACACAAGAAATTTTGCATTTAGGTTTGGTAAACTTGATTCTTTTAATTAATAGAGAAGGAAAACACTTAATTATTACTGTTTTTTAAAATAATTGAAAAGCCCCAAGGCACAGGGCTTTGATCCTTGGGGCTTCACAAAAGGTGCGCACCTAAGGCGTGCCTTATTTTGTGAGCTCGCTTTTCCAAGGCAAGGTGCCAGACCTGCACCTTGGGCCTGGGCACGCGCCCAAGAGGGTTTTTTAAAACACTGTGTAGGCTAGGGACCATAAAAGATAATTTTAAAAAATAAATAATTCATTTAATTCTTATTGATGAGTTGTTGCAGCTTGATTTGGGCCATTTGGCAATACATACAAGTTCGTATCATTCTTCACTTGAAGATTTTTGTGCTTAGATAATTTTTCAAGCTCATGGTTTCAGTTGCTGAGGTGATATACTACCGATCCATGTAGTTCTCCTTGATGAGCAGGTGCAGCTTGATTAGGTGATCCATACAAATTCGTGTTATTCTTCATTTGAAGATTTTTGTTCTTAGAGCAGGTTTTGCAGCCGGAAGGATGTAGCTAGGTTTTTTTACTCTTTGCTTGTTTGTTCTTCATAGTTCTCATTGCTCATTTTGTATTACTATTACTGTTCTTCTTATCTCTTGTAGCCAGCATTTTGTTCCTTTTGCTTTTCTTTCTTTTTTTTCTTCCTTTAGGAGTTCGTATCCTTGAACATTTTTCTTCCTTTTTATTTATCAATAAAAGCTTTGTAAAAAAACAAGGTTCATCAAGCTTCCCATCTCTTTATCGGAGAGTGACACCTAATCCCCAGTCACACGTTTGTAGTATCCATTCCAACAATAGACAATGAGAAAAACTTTTGGTTTAAATACAATTTTGGTCCCTATATTTTTTTTTTTTGTTCATTTTGATTCTTGTACTTTCAAAATGTTCATTTTAGTCCCCATACTTTCAACTTTGGTTCATTTTGATCCTTGAACTTTCAAAAAGAAATCATTTTGATCTCTTAAAAATAAAATGAAAATAAAAATGAAGGGACTAAAATCATCACTTTTTAAAAGTACACGGACCAAAATAACCAAAATTGAAAGTATAAGAACCAAAATGAACATTTTGAAAGTATAGGGACCAAAATGAACAAAAGTCGAAAGTATAGGGACCAAAATGAACATTTTGAGAGTATGGAGACCAAAATGAACCAAAACCAAATATACAGGGACCAAAATAATATTTAAACCAAAAATATTATAACCAAAATTTTTCAAACGGAAATAGCATAAATATCCAGCAATCTTAGAGCTAAGGTCACTGGTTCGCACCACTTATCTTCCCAAAATTATTCTTCTCCTATTTTCCATAATGAACTCAAATAGGATGGTTAAAAGTCAATAGGACACTCTTTTCCCCATATTAAAAATTGACATACTTAGCAAATAAAGATGGTTAATAATCGGTAAGAATATGAAAGCAGAGAGCATCCACACAAATGGTGTCAGGCTGCCGGCCAAGCAACATAACTATAACCATTTCATTTTTTTTTTCTATTATTTGACAGGAAACTCAAATTTCCGATGGATATTTGGAAAGTTACAAACTAGAAATAGTAAAGAACATATCAAGAAAAACCTCCAAAACCAAAACCAAGCAAACTATAAACTGAAAAAGTACAAAAAAAAAAAAAAAAAAAAAAAAAAAAAAAAAAACAAGAAGAATTAATCTAAGAAAATGAATAACTATGAAGCACTATGGATAGAGCGCTCTAGAGAACCCACAAAAACTTTCACTAAATTAATGCTTTCCTCCCAAGGGGTACTTTTGTCCATGAAAACCAGCCTAATTATTTCAAGACGTACTCCTCAAGTCAAAAACTTAACAGTATCAACCCATATCACTCAGCCCTCAAATTTCTGTCCCATAATTGCGTGCAATAACAATAATGAAAGGGAAGGTGATCTTCTCCAGCATTAAAACAAGGTGGACAGAAACTAAGATTTCTCGGAGATTTTCTTGGAATTTTGTAGCTGCAGCGAAACTTCCAAGAAAAAACAATGAAGAATCGTCATTTACATCTTTTGGACTATTTAACCTACATAAAGCTGAAACAAAGGGATTTCTGTAAGAAAGTTACTCCACTGATCTCATTAAAGAATAATTTAACTGAAAAAGAACCTAAACTCTCCAAATTCGAGCATCTTTTCATTTTACTTCTAGAACGAGATCTTCATAATAGTTCCAATATTCCAAAATAGCCTGTTCTCTCTTTTAAACCTCTTCTATCATATACTTCCTAGGAGTTTGCATCAACCACCAGCATGTTTCTCTGAATTGCTAGCTCTTAATTCTTGGAAAGCGGAGAGTTAGAAGCTGATAGTTTACCCAAGAATCCTTCCACAGAATTTTTCTCAACTTTTCTTTTTTAATGAAGGAAACCATATCTTCACAGAGAAATGGAAGGATATGCAACTTGGGATCCTCTCCTCCATGAGCTCCCAGGCAAAAATCTAACCTCTTTTAGGCCCTCACCTCCATAGAAAAACAGAAAGGGTTTGGATGGGAAAACCACACGAGAGGGAAAATAAATAACTAGCAGAAAAACCCACCTGAAGGTTTGAAGTTGGGCTCCAAAAGAGAGTATTCCTAGAGCCAGGATGAAAACATGACACTAGTAAGGAAACGAAAGAAATTGAAGAGGGGAAAAGTGACCAGGATGAAAACATGACCCTAGACTATAGAGTAGATTTGAAAGAAGATAGGGAAAAGTGACCAGGGAAAAGAAACAAAACGGGAATCTCTGTACCAACCATCTTCCCAAAAAAAATATCCAAACTATTAGTTTAAAAATGAATTAAAACTAAAGGACGTGTTGTTCAAGCCCAGGAATTGAAACCAGTTTAGAAGGATGAGCCCCATATTTACTCATAATCTAAGAAGAATAGACACATAGACAACAATACAGGTTACTAACACATGACACGTCAATTTCTTAAAAACAAAACCAGGACGGGCCGCAATTCAACAATTTTTCACTTTTGTTTAGGGTTGGCCATTGTAGCATAAGCCCAGGAATTGAAACCAGTTTAGAAGGATGAGCCCCATATTTACTCATAAATCTAAGAAGAATAGACCCGTAGACAACAATACAGGTTACTAACACAAGACACGTCAATTTCTTAAAAACAAAAGCAGGATAGGGGCCGCAATTCAACAATTTTTCACTTTTGTTTAGGGTTGGTCATTGTAGCATATAAATGAGCTCTCTCATATGAATTTTTTCTTAGTTGTGAATGGTTTTCTACAATTCTACTATGGCAAATTAACAAATGTTTCTTTTTTACTTCTCTCTGTTGTCTCCAAAGGAGCATATTCACATGTTTGTGACGTGCCTAGCAAACGATGACCCTTATGCTGCAAAGGATAAGATAACATCCTAACAGCCTAGCTAGAAAGAACTTCACTGTGAGCTCTCAGATTACCTATACCCAAACTACCCAACTTGGATAGTCTTGAAACAACCTCCTTTTCTAATCAAGTGGGAATCCTTCCCTCCTTGAGATTCACCCATATAAAATCCTTATGGTCTTATCCAACCTACAACTACTGATGGAAGAAATTGTAAACAAAGATAGGAATTAGATAGGAATTCCACAAAATACTACTAATAAGAGTCAACTTATCACCCTTAGAGAAGAGAGCATTTTTTCACTTCTGGACTCTGGACTTTTTCAACTAATGAATTCCAAAACGACAAACAAGATGTGGAATGCACATAAGAGGAAGCTAAGGATAGATAATAGGCATATTAAAAACCAAGCAACTACAACAAATGCCCATCTAACCAACTTAGTTGAATCACAATTAATTCCCACTTCCAAACTTTTTCCCTAATAAACTTGAATCGTGAAACGAGTTCAAATACTGCCAAAATAGAATATCATGTCAAACCAAATTGAAAAGGAGAGAAATAGAATCAATCCTTTCCGACCCACAAAAGCCCTGGATGGCATCCTTGTTCATTTCATCCCAATGGCCACTACCTACTAAAAACAGCGACTATAATACAAAAGAGGAAGGGAGAGAGAGCATTAACTTGCCTTACTCCTAGACACCTGGGACGACCTACTCCTAAATTGACCATTGACCAAAACAATAAAACTAACTGATTTGCGGTAGTTTCAAATAAAAAATCTTCACTTAAACCCAATATCACCCTTTCTACCACAAGAATTTGTCTAGAAAATCTCAAGCTACGTGAACATAAGGTTTCTCAAAATCTATCTTGAAGATAGCCCCCTCCTACGTACAAGCTAGTACTCATCAATTGCCTTGTTGACAGTAAGGATTTTATTGATAATTTGTCATCCAAATAAAAGCACTCTATTAGTTGGATATGATGAGGGTGCTATGGGGGTGTCAGCCTAGTTGAGATGCCTCAGTGCACCTACCGATCCTTTGGTTTCCTAATTGATTTTTTTGTATTTGCCTTTATTATCAAAGTACTCATCTCTTGTACTATTTTTATTGATTAATAAAGGTTGTTTCCTTTTCAAAAAAAAAATAATAAAAGCACTCAGAAACTTTGTTAGGGAGGACCATCTAAATCTATCAAGAAACACCTTAGCAACCTTATAGCTGGTAATAAGACTAACAAGTCTAACATCCTTAGCTCTATATGCAATCACCTTTTTAGGGATAACACAAATGAAGGTTTCATTCAAGGATGAAGTAATGATTCCACACTTGTGAAACTCAATTAAAACTTCACCTATATCTTCCTTGATGAGCTCCCAATTCTCTTGAAAGAATGCCATAATGAAACCATCAAGGTCTACTGCATCATCACTCTCAAGACTAAAGACCACATTCCTAATCTCCTTCATCGCGAAAGAGGCATCCCAACCCTAATAAAATGTGTCATTAATCTAAACCTTCTAAAAAAGCTATCAATGACAAATCACTTTTGCGTTTGACTTTCAACTATAAGTATTTCTTGGTCGAGCATTTGTGCCAAAAATATTGTGTGTGCTTTTCAAAATAAGACGAATTTAGGAGAATGTGCTTTTAACCAAACAAAAAGCACTCCTAAGCATAACCTTAAGAAAAGATAAGATGCCCTCCCCAACTACTTCATCCCAGCCACCACCTGACCATTTTCAACCTCCTCAAGGGAGGTAATGGCAGCCTTATTTCTCCTCATGCATGCAATTCAATGGAAGAGAGAGTTTGTGAAAGAAAGAGGTACAAAGTCACCCAACTTTTTTAACCCACCTCACCATGGCCTTTTGTCTCAAACATGCACCATTACTTATTTCGATTGAAAAATACCTAACAAAAGGAACTTTCTTTTTGTGTGTGTGTGTGATAAAATCAACAATTTTCATCGAGAAGAATGAAAGAATACAAGGGCATGCAAAAAAATCAGTCCACAAAACAACTTCTCTACAAAAAGGGGTTCCAACTAAGTAAGATGTGTCCTAAAGAGTAATTACAAAAAAGCTTTGAAACTGAAGCCCTACAAAAACATGAAACCTCACCCGAGACCAAACCTCATTAAGGTCCATATCCCTACCCCTGAACACCCTATCGTTCCTTTCCCTCCAAATATCCCACAAAACAACACACACTCCAGTAAACCACAAAAAGCGGCATTTCTCTCTAAAAGATAAATGAAGGAGGAACTCCCCAATCGTCTTCAAAAGTTGAAGACAAGAAGGGTGTTCAGGAACTCCCCTGACCACCCTTCTTGTCTTCAAAAGTTGGAACGGTTCTCCTTCCAAAGACCCAGACAAGGGCGCTAATAGCATAGTTCCATAAAATTTTAGCAAGTCATCCATTTGATTTTTCAGAAAACGTCTCAAGTCATTTGGTTAAATGGGCTTCATTCTCGTCTTCAGGTTTCCCATCCAATACATATCTATAAATTTAGAAATCTGAAAGTGTAAACCCCTAAACCTATTTTACTAATTAATTGTGTTTAAGTTTCTATGATTATGAGTTAATGGTATTTATGTAGTTGAATGTTATGTAAAGTATGTTATGATTGTGTATAATGTTTAAACGAGGAAAATTTCCTAAGTGTTAGGAAGGTGAGATCTTAGGTTGTAAAAGGCAATTGACACTTGGGAAACTTGAGAGCATAAAGCAATGGAAGTTAGCCGTGTGGCAAAGTTGGAAAAGGGCAGAAAATTTCCTAAGTATGAGTAGTTAAGCTCTCGGGTGTGATAAAAGAACTAACACTTAGATGGAAACCAGAGGACTAGATGTGACTATGCGGTTAAGGGTCCAAGGGACGAAAATGGGTTAGGTCTAACAAGAGGCATGTGTCGATGGTCATTTTGGGGGGTTGGCAAAGGCCAAGATGGAGGGAATGCGAGCAGCTAAGTTTGCCTAGCATTAAGTGATACTAAGGAGATTAATAGATTTGGTCCAAGGCAAAGGTTAGGAGGCCACAAGGTGCACGATGGCCGGAAGGCTTAAAGGCTTAAGCATGTGGCTATCCAAGGGTTATGCAATGGCAAGGAGTGCTGAGGCACAAGTAAAGGTTAATGAAGGCGTTGATGAGTAGCAGGCCTAAGCACGAGCGCCTAAGACAAGCAAGTGTATGCACGGGCTAGTGACGCAGTGACCAAGGGAGTGCAGCACTATTTGAGTACGTGTTGGCTAGAAGGGAGACTTGCATGGACACAGGCCTATGTGGTAAAAGGCTTAAGCACCCAACTTAATCACCCAATTAGAGGGCTAAGTAGCCTAATTAGAGGCCATAAGTGAGCTTAGTGCGCCAGGTGTCATCTTAGGGATGCTATCTGATCATGTAGCCCTTAATATAAAAGGAAGTTAGAAATGAGGAACTCGATTTGGGCATTCTACTTGTGCTAAAGAAGGAGAGTTACTACCAACCTGAAGCTTGAACAGTGAGGAAGTTAATCCAGGGCAATCGGTGGAAAATTCTTATGGAATTGAGCTGAAAGTTGAAGAATTCCTCAAGTGCTCGAGATTCTTAGGTTAATCGAATAGGTTGTAAAGATTGACGAATTCCAAGCTCGTGGAGAGAAATCAGCCGCTGGAATTTTAAGATGTCTAGGAATAAGTTCTTAGAAGGAAGTTTCATGAGATAAAGTCTGGAAGTTAAATTATTCAAGCTGGAAATTAAATTTGGAATTTTTGGTTGGGTGAACAAGCAGGCAGGCAGTTGCCACCCAAGCATAAGCAAGCAGCTAACTAGTCTGAGGTCAAGTGTGGGCAAGTGCGCGCATAGGCGAGGGTATGCGATAGAGTAAGCAGGCACTGGCCAAAGTGTGCATGTAAGGTGCGCGAGAGGCTGTGTGCAATGGAAGAGGCGCACTGAGGGTTGCGGCCATGAGCGCCCATCGCATAGGCGAGGTAGGCGCATCCTAGTGCCATTGAGCACCTATGTGCGGATTGCTACCTAATCTAACTAATCGGTTAAGGATGGTAATGCGTTGAGTACCTATGTGTTGGGGATGCATCGAGTAAAAAGGAATAAGATGATGCATTGAACTAGATTTGGACTTAGTATATATTAAAGCTGAATAGTGAAGTTAAGCTCAAGAGGGAGCTAAAGGCATCACTTATTATTTTTACAGGAAAAACGCATACAGGAGAGGCCTACAACCCTTTGAGGAAGCAACTCAAAGACAATGATTGACTAGCTTTCAAATGTTTACTAAGTGTTCTACTAATAAACTTACAACGCATAGTTAGTTTTAACTTGATTTTCTTATTGCATGATTTAAGTATTGGAAATTGATGTTGAACACATGATCTATAGTTTAATGACAGATTTTATATATAATTTCCATGCATTCCAATTAAGCTTTATGCCATATTTTAGCATGAGACTAAGCTCTTCAAGAATTTCCTATAGCATGTTGAGTATGTTGTTTTATAATAAAGATTCATGTAAAGTTAAAATGTTTTACGCTTTGTATGAAAAACCTACTCCTGGACACTAGTACAGAAGGTATAGTAAGGTACCAATTACATGGAGATCCTTGCTACCGAAGGTATGGTAAGGTAGGTAGGTAAGGTAGGTAGGATCCTATTTAGTTCTACGTGCACGTAAAATCTATGTTATCGACGTTGAGATCGAGCATGACTCTCTCTCAACTAAGGTTATTAGGAATTGAGCAAAATGACTCTCCTACATGCTTAGGTAGAGGAGTAGGGTACTTTGCAAGAAATGATGATGAGTTTTATTTCAAGGTTTTTATATGCCATGTTTTCATTTTTCCAGCTTAATCTTAAATGTTGTAAATGGAATTGTAAATTTTTTATGAAAAGCACGTTTATGTTATTCTTGTATGAAAGCATGTTTCTTAAAATAGTTACTCACCGGGCATTTTAAGCTCATTCTTTTAAATGTTTTCTCTCCTCAGGTAGCAGTCAACGTCCTAAAGCCTAGAAGATCTGACAGTCAGTCACTACTCAGGATCATCCAAGGATTTGAAGTCTAGGTGGTCCACTTGCTATGTTTAGACCCAAGTTTCATCTGTACATGTCATGGGGAAAAGGGTAGAACTTGTGTCGAACTGTTGTTGTATTAAACTTAAGTTTCCAGAACCTATTAATGTATGTTCATTTGGTAACTGTTTAGCAGTATATATATATATATGTGTGTGTGTAGTGGTTTGATGATGAGGTTATGGTGGTTTGTAGAGATTATGAACTGCTAATCAAGTTTATCAAGTGTTAAGGAGATAGGTTCATAGGAACAGGTTGGTTAGTAGTCGTCATAAGAGGGTTGACAATTGTTGTCTTCACATTCTTTATCAGATTTAGAAGATAATCTGGGAAGGGATGCGACAGAAAGTCTAGTGTGTACAATATTAAAGGGCGCGAAGGGCACATCAGCTAATATACATCACAGAAGAGTAAAGAACCAATAAAATTAACAAATGACAACCTTTAAACCACTGCACCCGAAAAAATTAAGTAAAAGTTCAATGGCCTCAACCCTCTATCTTTGCCGTTCTCAAGCTAAACGCAAAAGCTACGAGTAAGAGCATTATTATGAATATGAATTGCCTCGACCAGAATAACCATCATAGAATCAAATAATCTGGAAGACGCCAACATTTTACGAAACTGAATCAAACAATACATACATACCAGAATTAGAAACCCATTCAAATGCATAATTTGTTGAACTTGAAATACAGTCTTCTCAATCTAGGGAGAGAAAAGCTTGCCTTTAAGAATAGCAGTGAGTTCCTGCTCCTCCTTTTCCAGCTTCCTTGCATCCTCACTGCTCTTACTATCCACTTCCTTAGTCTCGTCGCTGGATTCACCAATTTCGACTGCAACCTCCTCAATGTTGAAGACATCACTTTTTTCTTCCTCTACCAGGCTCCACGGCTCGAATTTTTTCGCTGTAACCCATTCATTATCACCATCGCCGTCTTTATTTCCTCGAACTTCCTGCTCCATGCTGGCAAAAATATCCCCTTCGGCACCCTGATCCTCGCCCTTCGAACTCACCCATGAATCGTCGTTTCCCGGAGCAGAGTCGTCCTCCGCAATGCTGTCAAGGTCGTCAGCTTCCTGAGTGAACAATTGGTCGAAATTTCCGTCGTTTTCCTGTGAAATTTTCCAGACATTGCTCGTCGGTTGGTCTCTGCTTCCACTATTCCTATTGTTATTACTTCCATTGTTATCGGTGGAGAATAATCGGAGAAGGAGATGAAAACTAGGAGTTTGAGCTGGTGGTTTAGTGGAAATCAAGCCGAGTAATCTGAAATGGGAGGGTTTCGGAAGTAAACGGGAAAGCATGATGAAACAAAGATAGCTGAAGAGAGAAGGCCGCAGCACCGCTGAGTATTTTGAGAGAGAGGAGAAGACTTTCGTGGGGTAGGGGAGACTACTAATGATCACGGGCAGATCTAAACGGCCGTGAAGGAGAGAGAAACGACGAGAGACGACGGCGAGCAACGGCGGCGAGGGGTAGTCGCAATAGAGGTGGCTCTGAAAATGTGAAGAGGCGGCATGAACGCTGGTGTGATGAGAGACGAGAGTTTAGAAGGGTTTTTGCCAAAACGAAGAATTTTGCAAAAGGAGAGTGATCCAAAATTTGTTTTTAGGCATCCCTATGCCCTGTTACCAATTTTCTTTAGAAAAAAAAAAGTTTTATCATATAACATCATCCATAATAAAAAGTTACATTTTACCAAAATGACTATAGGTAACATATCTTAATCCTAAATGAGTTAGTTTTATACCATGAGAGTAGTTACATTTTACCAAAATGACTATAGGTAACATATCTTAATCCTAAATGAGTTAGTTTTATACCATGAGAGTGGTCCTTTGATTTGCATGAGAGTGGTCAGATCGTCGACTCCATAAGCCTATCCTTTTGGGATTCGTCTAATTGGAGAGTTAGGAATATAGCAAGAGAAAATTCACTCCTTCTCCAACGTTTAGATAAATGGATTGATTCCAATGTCACACCACACCCTCTCCTGGAGAAGGGTTTGGTTATAGTTAGACTATGATTTATTGATAAAGGGATTAGTGGTACTTAAGGAGTTAGATGTAACTACATGAACAAAATGATAGTTTTGGCTCAGCTGTACATAGGAGGAGAAATATATTTGTAGTGCGAATACTGCAGTTATCAATCTTTAGTGGAGTGTCCGATAGTTAATGGATCGTGAATAATTTAATTGATGAGTTTAATTAATTATTCACATATCGTTGGAGCTTCAAGCTACAAGTCCGTGAGGTCCCCTCGGTAGCTCAACAGAATTTAATGAGAATCTGTTTTTGAATTAATTTTAATTGTTCAAATTAATTGAGGGATTTAATTAATTATATATGATATAATTAAGTTAATATAATTATATGTGATATAATTACTATAATGTATTTGATACATTATAATATTAAGTATTTATGAGAAAAATAAATATTTGAATATGATTCAAACATTAATTATATGAATTGAATTCATATCATTAAATTTAATATAAATGTGATTTATATTAAAAGTCATTGGTGAGAGAAAGAAAACCATAGGTTATATTGTATATGATATAATATTAAAACTATAGGTTGTATAGTATATTTGATATAACATATAGTTTAATATATATTATATGATAAGGTAGTTATCATATGAATATATGTTAAATTATTTATTAAATAAATTAATTTATCTAGTTTAGTTTATTTATTTTTTTGAAAATTAATTATGGGAGGGAGTTGACTCCCCCCCCCCC